>NW_023416384.1:0-124669 GCF_014108235.1 Myotis myotis | reverse complement strand
TATTCCCTTCCTGGGTTCCTGAAGATACTTTTTCTTCAGCTTGTTCATAGTCTGTATTAAGAGATGGTATCCTCCAGGTTTACAATAAACCCCCTGCTTTATATCTTCTTCTAAAGAATGGAAGATATCCTTAAGTAAAGCTGAGCAGCGATCCAATGATGCTTTCACATTATCTTTACAAAAGTCATCTCGCCTTTTTTCTAGCCGGTCCTTTAATGTGAAAATAGAATGTAGAAAGAGTATGGAAAAAATGTTAGCTTGACCTCAGCATTTTGGAAAGGCTTCTCAAAAACCAGTCTGTGACCCTGTAAAAACTTATAGGCATCTCAGCAGGACCACATCTTTCCTCCTGATCTTGTCTTCCTATTGAAGACCCTTTCTCCTTGGAGGTGAAGTTCATGGCAGAGATTTCTGGCTTTATGTTAGCATTGATGCTACCCATCTGCTGGTCATAGTGGGCCATGGCCTTTTTCACTGCAGCTGAGTTCTCTATCTGGGTTGAGGCCAGGACTGTGTTCTCTCTGTAGGGCAGGACCCCACTTCTGATGGCATTGACATAGGTCCGGACTAGGGTCTCTAGTCCCACAAATACACCTTTAGAAAGAAACTCCTGCTTTTCACATTGGACCAGCAATTGCATTTGGAAGAAATGTAGCTCAATGTAAGCTTGCTCAAGATCACTAAGACTACATTTTTCTTTGCGTTTGGCTATAATATGAAATTGGTCTGATAACAGCAAGCATGTAACTTGATGAAAAGCTTTGATTGTTTCCTGCATTCATTTAATTAAATTATGAGAAATAGTATTAGTTTATGCATGAAAGGAAAAAAAATTCAAACTTTAAGTCAATCATAATAAAATTGGTTTTTCTTACAATAATAATGACAAATAGTGGTTTTTGTCATTTTGAAATCTAGTAAGAATTCCTTATCTCATGATAAATACCCATTTTATTTTCTAGTAGTACTTTGCTTTCTGAGACCTTAATCCATATACACATATGAAAAAAAATTACCCCTAATTCCTTTTGAAATAAATGGTGTACATCCTTGAAGGAATTCTTCATGAAGACTTCAATGGCCTCTTTCTCACTGGCCATGTGCAGGTCCAGGAGCTCTTGGAGGGTTTCTGTGGGTAGCTGAACCTTCTTGGCCATCTGCTGGTCATAGTGGGCCATGGCCTTTTTCACTGCAGCCGAGTTCTCTATTTGGGCCAAGGCCAGGACTGCGTTCTCCATGCAGGGCAGGTCCCCACTGCTGATGGTATTGACATAGGTCAGTACCAGAGTCTCCAGCCCTACAAATAGAGAACAAAAGATAATGTTTGTTGTAGGTGAGGTGAGGAAAAAGTCCATCCTCTATAAATCTGATGATATCTCTCAACACTCTTTTGGCTCACAGCATCTGTGTCCTTAGCATCACCTGGAAGTTTGCTGGAAATGCAGACTCTCAGCCTCTGTTCCAGATCATCTAAATTAAATTCTTCTCTGGCGAGATCCTGAGTCATATGGACACATATCAAACAGGAAGAACCTCTGTTGTAGGCACCATAGACCTGTGTTTATTGAGTGCATGTGTTTACCCCTAAGCACCGTTAGTATAGGAAATGTACCTCTCATTTATGTCTCTATCATCAGTTCTGCTCTGGGGTAAGCATTTAAAAAATCAATATTTGTGAAACAATTAAAAAGAAGACCTCTGCCCTGGCCAGGTGTCTCTGTTGGTTGGAGCATCATCCCATGCACCAAAAAGTTGTGGGTTTTATTCCTGGTCAGGGCACACACATAGGTTGTGGGTTCAATCCCCAGTTGGGGTGCATGCAGGAGGCAACTGAGTAATGTTTTTCTCTCACATCGATGTTTCTCTCTCCCTCTCAAATTCATGGGAAAACATCCTTGTGTGAGGATTAAAGATTAGAAACAAATTTTAAAAGGAGTCCTCCATTTTATTTATTCTAGCCGAACACTGTCCAAGAGAACTTTCTGTGATGATGGTCATGTGCTATATGTGCTATCCAATATTGGAACCACTAGCCATGTAATCAGAATTGTTAATTTTCTTTAATTCTAATTAATCTACATGTAATTTTAGTTAAATGTAGGTACTACATTTGTCTAGTAGCTATTATATGGGACTAGAAGCCTAGTGAATGAAATTTATGCACAGGGGGTGGTTGGAGGGGTGTCCCTTAGCCCAGCCTGCACACTCTCCAACCTTGTGGGATCGGGACTAAACCGGAAGTTGGATATCCTTCTTACAATCCAGGACTGCTGGCTCCTAACTACTCACCTGCCTGCCTGCCAGCCTGATTGCCCCCTAACCTCTCCTGTGCTGGCCTGATTGATGCTTAACTGCTCCCTTGCTAGCATGATTGCCTGTTCCTGCCCTCCTCTGCAGTCCTGGTAACACCCAACTGCCCTCCCCTGCTGGCCATCATGTGGCAGCTATCTTGTGGCAGCCATCTTTAGCACATATCTTGTGGTAGATATCTTGTGGTGGCCATATTGTGATGACATGTTGGCGGCCATCTTGTGATGATGTCGCGCAAGAGCATGATGTACCTACTCTTTTATTAGTACAGGTCCAGCTTATTAGGGCAATTTTAACCAATAGAGCTTTTTTATTTGTCTTTTTCTATGTTTTCTCATCCATAAAATCTGATTAATAAAGTCTGTTAGAAATGTTGTGTCATCTGGAATGTACCACAGTAACAGTAGATTTGCACTTTTCAGAGATGAAACTAGGTGGATGCTATTCCACCTTTCTTTAGTCTTGACAGTGAGAGTAATGACCGGGAAGTGGACTCACGGGGTCCATTGACTTGGATGCCTCCTGAAAGAGTTTTGACTTTGGAATTGCTAAAGATGTAGGAACAGAAGTCAGCAGCTTCTTTTACGAATTTGGGGTTCAGCTCATCATCATGCATTGTCTCCAGTTGGCATAGATTCTCCAAAAGAGTGGGCTGACAAAAGATAAAGCATTTCTTCTTTGGGAAGAACTTTCGGATACAAAGTCGGGGCTGGTTAAAATTTTTTTCTTTAGGACTGGTACCTGGAGAAAGATAATAAAAAATGGCTTTGCTTAATATATGGGGTGGAAACTTTTTCTGTAAACGGCCAAATGGTAAATATATTAGGCTTTGCAGGGCAGGTGGTTTCTTTTCCAAGTATTCAATTCTGCTATTATAGCATGAGAGCAGCATGGACAATCTACGTAGTATTCATCCAGTAAAACCTATTTGTAGGATAGCTGGCAGGCTGTATTGGCCATCATTTACCTGTGGGCCATAGTTTGCAAACCCCTGGCCTAGTTCATTGTTAAGCTTTAATCTATTTTCTTTAAATAAATGCCCATTCTACTCCATATTCTTTGGCGAATTACAGCATCACAAGCCTTAGCCAGGAAGATAAAAATCAATCAGATCACAGTGCAGGGAAGGTGAAAGAAAAAGAAACTTGTCCTTGGAAGAGGGGAGAAGATAATTCAAAATCAAATCTATGAACTTAGATATTAAACAAGCATTAATTCTTAGAACTAGGCAGCATAGAAGAAGTAGAAAACTATACATGTTAAAACACTAAATATATACTAATTAAGGAGTAATATGCTAATTAGACCAGGAGACTTTCCAGGAGACTGGCCAGGAAGGGCAGTAGAGAGCCATGAGGCCAGCAGGGGAGGGTAGTTGGGGGCCATGAGGCCTGTAGGGGAGGGCAACCGGGGGCCATCAGGCCAGCAAGGGAGGATAGTTGTGGGTCATGATGCTGGCAGAGAAGGGCTGTTGAAGGTGAGTAGGCTGTGAGGGGCGCAGGGGGGTGCAAATAAGCCAGTGTGGGGTGCATTTGGGGGCAAACAGGCTGGCATGTAGAGTGGTTAGGTGCAATCAGTAGGCAGGCAGGTGAGCAGTTAGGAGCCAGCAGTCCCAGATTGTGAGAGGGATGTCCGACTGCCAGTTTAGGCCCGATCAAACAGAGCCTAAACTGGCAGTCGGACATCTCCTGAGGGGTCCTAGATTAGAGAGCATGAAGGCCGGGCTGAGGGACACCCCTCCACCCCTCCACACCCTGTGCATGAATTTCGTGCATCGGGCCACTAGTAGAAAAATAAAAGATGATGGTTGCTAATGCCTTGTGATTCCCAATAATCAGTTCTCAGTCCCCTTTACCTTGCTTGAGTTTGAGTGAATTCTCCAGGTACTCATCTGCTGAGATGGGTTGCCCATCTATTTCCAATTTTAGGAAAAAATCCCTCAGTGTCCACACAAAATCTGGAAAGAAGCTCACAAAGTCAGCTGAATCCTCAACCTCATTTGCATCAGGTGAAGATTTTGCCCTTATTTTATCTGTCAGCTCTGTCACATAGCTGAGTAGCAAACTAAGGAAAAATGGTGTAAAAGAACAGTGCCCTCATCCCATATTAGTCCCACATATTCTAAACCTTTGTTTTGGCTTTGCTTCTAACTCAAGTGTTAATTCTTCCTGCCCTTGAATTGTTTTTCATACTTTCTCTGTTTGCACTTGATTCACCAGGATTCACCTTCAGGGAGCTGGTATTTAGGTACTAGTTTCACCTCTGATTTTGATGCTGTTCTGGACCACAAAAAGGATACTGCAGTCCGTCCATGGCCTGCTGGTTTATGGTCCCCATGCTGTTGTACACAAAGGTGCTGCTCAGCAGTATTGCTAGGGCAAAGATCCAGGAGTCATTTTGGTTGTCACCCTGGAAATCAGAACACATTTGGGCCAGGATTATGTTTTGTTCTCATGGCACTTTCCAGATCAGCAGTCGTAAACGGATGCTTATTTAGTGGAGTGGCTTTTTTTAGATTAATGTCTTATAAGAGGAAAACAAATCCAAATGAAAATGATTGTTTGTAAGGCTTATACTTTGACTAGTCTTCTGATTAGTATTTTTGGTTATACTGATTCTCACTAGGTCCTCTTATGATGATTGACAGATAATTGCAAAACAGACAGTCCAGATTGGTGGGCACTCTAAAGCCTTCAATATAATTTAATTTTCTCTATGTTTTCACAGAAAAATTGACTTATGTAACAGTAATAATACTTATAGCTATTTTATCTAGTCATTATTATTCACCTAACACTTTCTGTTCTTATTAAATAGTTAAAACAACACTATGAGGCAAATATTGACCTTTTGCATTGGTTATACAGTTCTGAAAGCTGAGGTTAAAAGAAATGAAATAATTTGCTAAGGCAACTGTGTTAATAACAGGGTTTAAATTTAAACTTCAGTTTAGGAATTCTGAACATTAATCCTTAACTAATGTTCTCTGAAGGTAGGACTCATGATTGATTTTGTTTGTGGTACCTTTATGCATCAGTGTTAACTGGATTAGTTATTGACTCTTGTTAATAATTAGAATACGAACTAATGAGCACTATGCTCTTCTAGGACTCTTCCTTATATTTCCATCATTCCTGACTGCAAAACTTGGTCTCTTAGCACATAATCAGAAATGAAAAAGACACTTAAAGTTTACTGTCAGCTCTTATTTGAATAAAAATTAAAATAATAATAATAAAATTTTTTTTTAAAAAAGAAAAAGTATTAAATAGTGTATATAATACCCAGAAATGAAGGGATTGTCTCCAAATTGAATCTTTAATGCTTACCTTCTCTACATCTCCCAGCCCTTCAGTGTCAAGCAGAACTAAAGTGTAGTTTGGTTTCTTAGGGTGACGCATACACCACATCCAGATACCTTTGGTGTGAGACTGAACCGAGGAGCCTATAGAGAAGCCTTCAGCGGAAGAGGAGAGAGAGGGAGTGGAGTTTTCATAGCAGATGTGTCTTAAAATGGAGATAAACATGAACATAATCAAGGTTACAGGAGACCACAGCCAGTAGCTTGGCTGGCATGGCTCAGAGGTTGAGCGTCGACCTAAGAACAAGGAGATCATGGTTCGACTACGGGGCAGGGCACATGCCCTGGTTATGGGCTCAATCCCCAGTTGGGATGAGCAGGAGGCAGCCAATCAATGATTCTCTCTTATCACTGATGTTTCCAACTCTCTCTTCCTCTGCCTTCCACTCTGAAATCAATAAAAATACATTTAAAAAAAAAAACCCAACTACAATCAGTATTGATTTTATAGAGAAACAGGAAAATTCCAATATCCAATACATAAAAACATCCAACACATTTTATTATAAAAACATTAACATATTAGGACTAGAAGTAAACTAACTCAACGTAATAAAAGCCATATATGAAAATCCTTTAGCCAGCATTACACTCAATGGTGCAAGATAGAAAGCTTTCCTTCTACAAAATTACCCAAATGAGTTCAAAGACCTACATGTAAGAGCTAAAACTATAAACTTCATAGAAGTAAACATAGGGGGAAAGTTTTATAACATTGACTTTGGAATGATTTCTTGGATATGACACCAAAAGCATAAACAATGAAAAAAAAATAGATAAGAGGGATTCAAAATGAAAACTTTTTGGGTCAAAGGATACTATTGACAGAGTTTCAAAGGAATCCTATGGAACGGGGGAAAATATTTCTCAGTTAAGGGATTGGTATCCAGAATATATAAAGAAGTCCTGCAATGCAACCCCAGAATACAAAAAAAACCAATTACTAGTAAAAATTGAGCCAAGGACTTCAATAGACATTTCCTTAATGAAAATACGCAAATAACCAATAAACACATAACAAGATAATTAACAGCATTAGCTATCGAGTAAATACAAATCAAAAGCACACTGATATACTATTTCACACCCATTAGGATGATCACTATCAAAAAATCAAAATAACAGCCTGGCCAGTGTGGCTGGTGGTTGAGTACTGACCTATGAACCAGGAGGTTATGGTTCAATTCCCAGCCTGTGTTTGCTGTGAGCTTGATCCCCAGTGTGGGTTGTGCATGAGGCAGACTATCAATGATTCTCTCACATTATTAATCTCTCTCTCTCTCTCTCTCTCTCTTCCTTACTCTCTCTCTCTCTCTCCCCCTCCCTGTCTGAAGTCAATAAAAACAAAAAAACAACAACAAAAACCACCACACACACAACCAAATAAAAGTTATTGGCAAGATTGTGGAGAAATTAGAATCCTGGAAAATGGTAGAGTTGCTGTGGGACATGATATGGCGATTCTTTAAAAAATTAAACATAGAATTCTAGGAAAAGAATATAAATTATGCTTTTAAAAGGGAAATTAAGGAAAGTGGGAAGAGACAGTGAGTTGACTCTTTGAGACCACAATAAGGTAAGAGCATCATGGTAGATTAAAAGCTCGCTTTAAAAATTCCTCCCCACCTCTACCCTGCTCTTCCTGTAGCACCATACTCAAAGCTGGGAGTGTGGGGAGACAAAAGGGATCTGGCATAGCTTAGCTGGTGCCCCTCACCTTTTTGCTGCCCAGCCAGCTTGTTCATCAGGTAGGATTTGCCTGTGCGGTAGAGACCCACAATGGCCACCACCACAACAGGCTGTGTAATGGCAGACAAGATCTTCAAAGCTTCTGGATTAACCACTAGTTGGGTGTTAGTGTTCTCAATGAGGCACACCGGGCCTGGCATCTGGATGTGTGAGGCCATTTCCAGGGTGTTACCTTATCTGCAAGCAAGGGGATGGGATGGATTAGAATTTCCATTCTAAATAGATCAAGAACTTTCACCAGGTTATTTTGATCCAGAATGTAGAGTCATAAAATTCCCCAATGTGGCCAAAAGTTCTGTGTCAGCAGTGAGATGGATGAGGGGAAGATTTGTATTCTTTTAGCAAGTTACAGAAGTGCAATTGAAGTAGTCCATTAAAAAAAAATTGGTATGACAAGGACATCAACATTTAACCACTTTCATGAACAAAATTTTTAATTTACCATAGAAAACTTCTTTTTAGATTCTCATTAAAATTTTCAGACTAGAACCTGACTGGTGTGACTCAGTAGTTGAGCGTGGGCCCATGAACTAGGAGGTCAGGTCTCAATTCCAGGTGAGGGTACATGCCTGGGTTGCAAGTTGTCCCCAGTAGGGGATGCATAGGATGCAACTAATCAATGTTTCTCTCTCATTATTGATGTTACCATCTCTCTGTCTCCCTCCCTCTCTCTAAAAATCAATGAAAATATATAAAAAGATTTATTTTCTGTACATTAGATATAAAATAGAATAGGGTTTAGAGAGTAGTTTACATCCGGCCATGTATAAGAAATTTAATATTTATTTGTTAATTAATTTTACTATAAATACCGACTTTTGGGAATAAATGTTTCATCATTAGATGTATGCTCTTTGGATAATTTTCATAGTTTTTTTTTGTTTGTTTGTTAATCCTCACTGGAGGGTATTTTCCATTTATTTTTAGGGAGAGTGGTCGTGGGAATCGGGGGGGGGGGGGGCAGTGAGACAGAGAGAGAGAAACATCTATTTGAAACATATACTTAGATTGGTTGCCTCCTGCACTTGTCCCACCACAATCATTCAACCACCCTTCAATCCACCGACACTCTAACTGCTGTTCAAAAACAGGCAGGACATTTTTCACAGATTTGAAATGTGTTTTTTCTACTAGTTGTGCTTATTTTTCAGAAGTGAGGGTTCACAGAACTGTTTATACTGTTATTCGGGAAGCGGAACCAATATAACTTACATTTGCAAATTTTATATATATGTATGACTATAGGAAAAACAGGACTAGAGACTTGCCCAAAGCCTTGATATGGGCTTGTGCAAGCAAGGGGCCCTATACTTCAACTTCATTAGCTTCACAAAAAATTAGCCTCCAACTAAAAGGGGGTAAGACTGCACACTTGTAAATACTGAATGTTGCCAAAAATCATGTTTGTGTATATATGTGTGTGGTGTAAGGGAACAAAAGACTATGAAATATGGATTAAAAGATCAGGAGGCAGATCAAGGGAGCCTATGTTTTTCAGTGAAAATATATTTCTAGTCATACACTTGTAGGCATTCTGTTTTGTTCTGTTTTTCCATTAGGTTGAGGAGAAGGAGAAGCAGGAAGCAGACAGGAGGGGAGGAAACTGGGGAGAGAGAGGGAGAGGTAGAGCTGTAAGGAGGGAGAGAGAGGGTTGTCTGAGAAGCAGGTGATGAGTAAAGTTCATGCCAAGCCAAGGAATTCAGAAGCAGTTTCCAGAAAGCAAGAACAAACTTGCTTGAGAGCATAGATAAGTCAGGTATACAAAAGTTGGCTTCAGCAATGCAGGTTTCTTAAAGAGAAAACTTTGTAGTACAGTAGTGGGGCCAAATTCTACTTGTAAGGGGTAAGAAAGAAGTTGGCCCTAAGAAATTGGATCTGGTTGATTGGAACTATTTTTTGTTTTATTTTATTTTAAAAAAATTGTCATTTTAAAATTACAGTTGACAATTAATATTATATGAGTTTCAGTGTACTACATAGTTGTTAGACATTTGTATACCTTAAAAGGATCCCTTCTATGGGTCTACGTGTCAGCATACATAATTATAACAACATCTGAGGCCCGGTGCACGAATTTGTGCGTGGGTGGGGTCCCTCAGCCTGGCAGGCAATAGGGACCAATCGGAGAGTCTCGCCCAGTCCCAATTGGGGCCAATTGGGGCCAGCTGGTCCAGGTAGGGGTCCGGGAGGTTGGCTGGATTGGGGTTGAGGAGCTGCAGGAGGTTGGCCACCAAGCCAGGGGAGGGGGAACAGGAGGTTGGTAAGCTGCAGGAGGTTGGCTGGGGGAGCACACTGACCACCAGGGGGCATCTCCTGCATTTTGCCTCTGCCCCATGGTGGTCACAGCACATCATAGCAACTAGTTGTTTTACTTGTTCTGCTGTAATGGTTGCTTAGGCTTTTATTATGTGGATTATTGGTCAGGTGCATGAAGTTAGTGCACATAAAAAATGGGATTAATTAGAGGAAATATTTTAATATTGCTATTTGCCCTTTATCTATAATAGAAGTGTCAGAGATGAAAGAAAATTAGTAAAATGTATATGAAAATCTTCCCTCTATCAGAGTCTGGGGCACGCCATCAGACCCAGAGCCAAGTCCCCACCAATCAGGGGCACCTTAAAATGGTGCGAGAAAAAGACCCAGCTAGCCCCACATCCATTGGGCAAGATCCAGACCTGGCTGGCCCCACCCTTGTCAAAGCTGGGCAGGGGTTGCAGCCTCAGGTCCTCCAGCACACCCTCAGGTCCCCTGGACTGGTGCTGGGGTGGGGAAGGTAACATGAGGTCCCTTGGCCTGTTGCCAGGGAGGGAGGCACAGCCTGAGGTCTCCCATGAAGCCCTTTGGGGGGGGGGAGCATGGCCTGAGGTCCCTGGCCCAGCACCAGGGTGGGGGGCACAACCTTAGGTCCCCAAGCTTGGTGCTGGGGCAGAGGGCACACCTTGAGGTCCCCCGTCAAGCCCCACTGGGTGGGGGCCACAGCCTGATGTCACCTGTCAATCCCTGCCGGGCAGCGGGCACAGCCTCAGGTCTCCCATCAAAGCCCTGCCGGGCGGGGGGCAAGTCCTCAGGTCCCCCGGCCTGTCGCTGGGTGGAGGAGCACAGCCTGAGGTCCCCCGTCATGCTTCACTGGACAGGGGGGTGCAGCCTCAGATCCGTTATGGGAATGCAGCCTCCACTGTGAGTATAGCCATCTTGTGTTACAGAAACCCTGTCTTCGCTGTGGGCACCCACGTCTTTGTGATGGCATGATGGTCAATTTGCATATTCCCTCTTTATTATATAGGATTATTGGCTATATTCCCTAGGCTTTACTTTACATCCCTGTGACTGTTATAACTGCCAATTTGTATTTCTTAATCCCTTCCCCATTTTCACCAGCCCCCATCCTTCCTCACATCCAGCAAACAGAACCTGAGTTACTTTTAAGTGAGTCATCCACTTTGAAACCAAGCTCATCTATATGACTAAAATGTATGGTGTTTTTGTGAATCTTCATTTTTCACTCTGAGTTTCAGGTATTTTTTTCTTCTTTTTTAACAGTGTCAGATGGCTGTTTATGCTGCATCTCATTTTCTATGCTTCTTTCTCATGAAAATAGCATATCTGTAGCCCTTTCATTGTGTCAGCTTCAGTCAGATCAGAATTGTCCAAGTTCCATCAAGACAATGGTAATTTAACTGTGTCTACAGCCAACACAGTGTTGGCAAAGAGAAAGACAATTGTAATGCATTTCAAACTCTGAGCTTAGCCCCATGTCTGCTGCTGCCTAATTCCTCCAAGCACAGTAGTGACACTTAGGGATGCGCTGCCACCTGATATCACTGGGATTGCACCTCACCGCCTGTCCCACATGGGCTCTGCTGCAACCTATCCTCATGCTCATCGTTCTTTGGAAAATGAACTGACCCTTATACATACCTCCCACCTGCCCCAACCTTACCCTGGACTCCATTTCTCAGAGTACAGTCCTTTAGAGGTGGAGAGAAAGCTGCTTTGATGAGAAAATAAAGTTCTTACCTGTTTTTTCCCCTCAGTGTTGGTTGCAGTGGTTTGTTACTTCTCTGTCTTTCACTGGGTGCTTGGGCTTTTATTTAAACTCCGATGTGACGTGGCTGTCCTGACTTCCTAAAGTACTTTGCTAGAAATGAAGCATTTAGAGTAATGTGAAATTGAAAGCACTGAGGAAAAAGCAGTGACTCAACAACCATAAAAGGAATTTCTGAAAGCTATGCAAATGGAGGGTACATGGATTTTATAGGATTTCTTATCTAGTTCAGGACAGGCCAGCAGAGGACATTTGGCTCAGGCGGACTAACTAGAAAATCCCAAAGGAGAAAGTGGCCCCAGCCTCATTTCATGGAACTACATGAAATGTAGTTCCCCATCTGGCTCAACAGGAGGGAGTCCCACTGAGGGCGCGACAGCAGGCCAAAAAATAACGAAGGCATCTTATAGCCCACAGCCTCAAGGGCCAGCACTAATAGGGTTGAAGGACGATGGACTCCATGTAATCAGACTAGAACACTTATATCCCCCAGCCTCCGCCCTTGCAGTTTTGCACATAAAATTCAACCCTGAGGATAGCGGAGACTGCGTGCTAACCTTCCCTGGTTGTGGCTCCATCCCCTCATTCCTTCTGATAAATTTGCCTCCTGCTTGCTTGCTGTGTCTGCCTAATTCCTTGAATGACTCTAATCTTACAGTTCAGTATGACAAAAGCTCCATTGCTGGTTCCTGGTGCATGGAGTTGACCAGATATGGCTCCCTCTTCCCTCTTTCAAGCAGGGTTAGGTATGTCTCTGGGAGAGGCAGGCCACCATATTTCTCATCCCCTCCAACACTGAGTTGCACACACTGGAGGCTGGGGCTCCAAACATGTACCCAGCCCCACTCACAGAGTGAAGGCTCAGCAGGTTGAGATTGCCTGGCCTGCTCACCCTCCCTCTGGCTGACTTGTAGGAAAGAGTTTCCCAGCTGGGAGAGGCAAGTGGGGAAGACCAGAGGCTACCACCCCTGCCCAGAAGAGGAGCAGTGCCTCAGAGATATTTGTCCAGGGAGAGAGGCAGTGCATCTCTGAAGTTCTCCCACAAAGAACTGATTTTATTTGAAACAGTGTGGGGACTTGGAGAAACTATATTGCTAGCAAATTGTCTTTAGAAAAAACACAACAGGAGATTTTCAGGAAGGAAGCAGGTGACCCCAGATGGTAATACAAATCCATATAGAAAAACAAAGAGAACCAGTAAGGGAATTTTGTAATTATAAAAGACAGTATAAATGCAGATTCCCTCTTCTTTCTTCTCTTAACTGATTTAAGAAACAATTGTATACAACAATCTATCTATCTATCTATTTATCTATCATCTATCTATCTAGCAGTAATATGCAAATGAGGTTGAGACTCCATAATGGTCACTACCAGTTCAGGAGGAGGGCGCTGGGCACTGAGAGAACAACATGCAGGCAAAGCCCAGAGCCTTAGAGATCAACACAGAGGGGCGCCTGCTCTGAGCCTCAGATGCGGCCGGGGGCAGGCCCCCAGCGGACACACACACACACACACACACACACACACACACACACACACACGGTGCCTGCTCCGAGCCTATGCAGCTGAGGTCACCTGTCAGGGCTGCAAGGGAAGAGGGAAGGCTAGCCAGCCACGTGTACCAGTGCCCATGAGGTGCTTGGGCCCCTTTGATCTGAGGGGCTTTCTCTGGGTAAGTCTCCTGGTTGCTTTTCTGGTCCCTGTCAAGGGAAGGAGCCAGGGGTGGGGTGAAATGAGGCCAGGCCAATCCGTATTTTCCAATTGTTCCCGGCTGTGTGTTTGCTCCAGGGGCTGGTGGGAGGAAGTTCTCCGCACAAAGGCAGGAAGGCAGAGGTGCTCTGTGGCAAAGGTGAAGGCACAGCAGCCCTGGGACAGCCCCGAGGGTCTGCAGCACAGAGCACTGGGCAGGGCAGCCACCACAGGGGCTGTCCCAGGCACCTCTCACCCCTCCAAGGGCATCAACTCTGGAGGTCACAGACGGGGAAGCAGACCCAGACAGATTTTAGACCTGCCCAGGTCACATAAAGGCTTCCAATTCAGCACCTTCTCCACTCTTCTTCAAGTTCACAACCATTGACTGAACACTTTCTATCATGTTCCTAGAAGGTGGTAATCTCTAACCAACTGTGGTTTTAAGAGGGTTCCCTTTTAGATGTACACCTTTACACAGCTTTCTCAAAGAGGCACTTAAATGCCATACAACTCACCCACTGCTGGTATACTGCTTGATGCGTGAATTTCCACAGCAGCTCAACCACCGACACAAACCGTTTAACAAACTTCCATCACGCTGTTTGCCCATCTGCAGTCAACCTCACTCCAGCCCCAGGCAACCACAGGTCCGCTTTCTATCTCTGTAATTTTGTCTTTTCTAGAAATCTCTACCTTCTTTTAAAAAGAAAAAGAAAAAAAGGTAAAACAAACAAACAAACAAACAAACAAACAAACAAACAAAAAACAAGAAGAACTCTGCTGTGCTCAGGCCTGGAAAGGGGAAGCTGACTGAGGGCAAAAAATATGATTCCGTGAAGGGCCTAGAGTGCAGGGCCTGGCCCCTCCTGCTTGAACTTCCAGATGAACAAACTCAGGGTCAGAGAAGCCTGGGGTGTGGTTCAGTCTTTTCAACCGATGCCTGCATCCCAGACACTAATGACAGTGGCAGCAGCAGTGGTACTACTCAGGGCCCTGCCTGGCCACACTGCCCCCCCGCCCAGTGGACACACACACACACACACACACACACACACACACACACACACACACGGCACCTGCTCTGAGCCTCCGATGCCCCCAGTGGACACACACACACAGACATACACACACAGACATACACACACAGACACGGGACGCCTGCTCCAAGCCTCCACGGCATCAGTAGGACATCCCCTGAGGGCTCCCAGACTGTGAGAGGGGACAGGCTGGGCTGAGGGACCCCCACCACGCAGTGCACTAATTTCGTGTACCAGGCCTCTAGTATGAATATAATTGTATTGTAGGGTCTATTTCATACTTAAAAGTAATCTATTTAGCAAAGCAGAAAAAAAGAAGGTAAGTTGTTGCACAGCCTATTGAAATAAAGATATGACCGGTGATATTAATGTGAACTCATAGGAATACAGAGAATCAGAGATTATAAGAAAGGAAGTTACTATAACAAGCACTATACATTTATTCTTTCTGTTTCAGCCTTTTTAAAAGACAGAAAATCAGATGAGTTAATAATTATCAAAATGTATTGTTGGGGTTGTTACATATATAGATGTAATTTGTACTATAGATGGAAAAATAATAGCACTAAATGAATAAAAGGGGGAATAGAGTTATAGGAGTAACTGTTCTGTATTTCACTGGAATTAATTTAGCATAAATTTGAGGTATATTCTTTTTAATTTTATTGAATTTATTGGAGTGATATTGATTAGTAAAGTTATATGGGTTACAAGTATAAAATTCTATAATACATACTCAGTATATTGTATGTTTACCACCCAGAGTCAAATCTCCTTCCATCTCCATTCATCCCCCCTTTTTCTCTTCTACCTTTCCACCACCTTTTGCCTCTAGGAATCATCATACTGTTGTCTATATATGTGAGGGTTTTTTTTTTTTTTTTCTTAAACTCTTCACATTTTTCACCCAATCTCTCAATCCCCCTTCCCCTCTGAGGTTCTGGAGAGTATTGTGCTAAGTAAGTAAGCCAGTCAGTGGAAGACAAATACCATATGATTTTACTTATATGTGGAATCTAATGAACAAAATAAACTAACAAATAAAATAGAAATACTCAGAGATGCAGAGAACAGACTGAAGTACATTTTGAGAAATATATATATTTATATGTACCCTGGAGAACTACTAACAAAACAGCATATCTTAATCAATATCCTTTTACCTTAGGACACTTGTAAAATACAAGCAAACTAAACCCAAAGCAAGCAGAAGCAAAAAATAAAGATTTATGTAAATGACTAGAGGCCCAGTGCACGAAATTTGTGCACTGAGGGAGAGGTGTTCTTCAGCCCAGCCTGCACACTTTCCAATCTAGGACCCCTTGTCCGACTGCCCATTTAGGCCTGATCCCTATGGGCCTGATCCCTGTGGCCTAAACGGGTAGTCGGACATCCATCTCACAATCCAGGACTGCTGGCTCCCAACTGCTCACCTGCCTGCCTGTCTGATTGCTCCTAACTGCTTCTGCCTGCCAACCTGATCACCCCCTAACCACTCCCTGCCAGCCAGTCTAACGGCTCCCCTGCTGGTCTGAATGCCACCAAATGCCCTCCTCTGCTGGCCCGGTCACCAACAACTGCCCTCCCTGCTGGCCCGGTTGTTCCCGACTGCCCTCCCCTGTAGGCCTGGTCCCTCTCAACTACCCTCCCCTACAGGCCCAGTCGCCCCCAATTCCCTTTCCTCCCCTGCAGGCCTGGTCCCTCCTAACTGCCCTCCCCTGCAGGCCTGATCGCCCACAACTGTCCTCCCCAGCAGGCCATTTTGTGGCCACATGGGGCTGGCCATCTTTGACCACATGGGGTTGGCCATCTTGTGTATTGGAGTGATGGTCAATTTGCATAATACCTCTTTATTATATAGGATATTAATGAAATAGATAATGGGAAAATATAGAAAAAAATCAGTGACAGCAAAAGCTGGTTCTTTGAAAAGATCATCTATTTTAGCAAATTTATAGCTAAACTGGCCAAGAAGAAAAGAAAGGAGACTCAAATTACTAAAACCAGGAATAAAAAAGTGGACATTATTATTGACAGAAAAAGAAAGATTATAGGGCAATACTATGAACAACTGTATGGCAACAAATTAGATTAAAAATGGACAAATTCCTAGAAAGAAGCAAACTACTGAAACTCTCTCAAGAAGGAATCACTCATCTGAATAGACTTGTAACAAGTAAAGAGGTTGAAAACTACCATCATTAAAAGCTCAGGCCCAATGGCTTCACTGGTGATTTCTACCAAACTTTCAAAGAAGAATTGATATCCATTCCTCACAAACTTCACCAAAAGTACAAAATTCCTTTAATGTTATTTTACTACATACTTTCTTTCTCTGTCTGAACTATTGAAATTTAGTTACAGACAGAATGCCTCAATAATCCACTGTATATTTCTTTAAAAAATTACCTGGAAGAGTAATTTTTTAAGGAAATACATCTTCTGCTTCCAATTACATAGTCCATTTACTTATATATTAGGCCTCCGCTGATGTCTGTGTAAGCAGTTATCTGTTTATCTGTGTGAAGCACGTGTTTGTGATGGACAAGTTGTTTGTCTCACAGAACTTCATGAGCTGTTTTCCTGCTCTGTGTCTGACTCCCAGTCCAAATTTCCCCGTGACATTTGATTCTGCTTTATTTCCTACTTGTGCTTTCTAGTCACTGACTGTTATCAGCATGTCGTGTTTTGATGCGTGGTCAGTTTCTTCTTGAATACTTGCATAAAAGCATTCAATTTCATTTTATTCGGCTCTGTAAAATGGAACAGGAAGAGAGGGATAAAAAGAATAGGAAAATTCAGCAATGGTCTAGCACCTCCTTCTGCTGTGCACCGTGTGGCTCCAAATCACATATATGCTGGGTCCCTAGTGTCACAATCACCAAACAGGTAGTAAATGCAAACACTGTTGTGGTTCTAAACTCCTTGCAGGTGTTATTAACTAAATTCAATTTATTCTTCAGCACATGCATATAATGTAGCTTTTATGATTTGCATTTCACACACCAGTAAATACAGTTTAAAGATATTTTATGTTTTTGTTTGTCTACTTTCTTTTGATTTTTAGAAGAGAGGAAGGTAGGGAAAGAATGAAAGAAACACCAATGTGAGAGCAAAACAGCCCCTCACATGTCCCGCAGGGATCAAGCACACATTCTGGGCAAAAGTCCTGACCTGGCATTAAACCTGCAACCTTTGGCTGCAGGGAACAATACCTGACCAACTAAACCACAGTGGTCAGGGCTAATGGTTTGTTAATAGCAGTTAATTGAGTCACAAGGCCCTGGTGATTGATTTGGGATTTCCTCCAATGATGAGTCAGTGTGTTAAGAGGAAGATCAAATTAGGCTCATCCATGGCTCTGTGTTTGCAAATGTGGACTGAAATACTGGTGCTTGGAGTCTCCCTTTTTCCTCACTGCCTAGGACATTATGATCAGCCCTTTTATCAATTCAAAGTCTTTGGCTCATGTTTTTCTCACGAGTGAGGAATTTCCTGTGTCAATTAAGGACAAATGGAAAGTATTTGTACTGAACACATGTTCTTTGTAAGTGGAAACAGGAACAAGCTCTTAGTTTCTTAGGAATAGACTAGATATTGAGAAAACAGCTCCTTTCTGTCTAGTATTATGAATTCTGTGCAGTTTCCCTGCTTTTTGGTTTCACGTGAGGCTGTTTGAAAAACTTTCTAGGGACATTTTCTTTGAAATGCTGGGTAGGAGAAAGGTATATTTCCTTTCTTCCCAGTGTACTTGGAGTTGCAGTCTCTAGAATACTTGTATTATTCTAAAAGATAATAGAATCGGGTGATGGCTGCGAGGGCGACCGCTGAGTAAGGGCTTGTCTTCAGCGGTCGGCTCGAGCTCCACCAGATGACAGTGACGTCCTCCATGTATTCCTCCCGCCCTGGTTGGAGAGGATGCCCATGCCCAGCGAGTCCAGCCCCGCGATGGCCGCCTGCTGGCGGGGATCCTGCTGCTCCCACTCAGTCTGCGGAATCTGTGATCCCCCCCCAACCCCCGACCTTGGCGCTGAAGGGGAGGTGGTGGCCCTGGTCAGAGCAGGGCACGCAGGCTGGGCTCGTCCCTGAGCGCTGGGCAGGAGCCTCTCTGGGCTCCATTCTTCATGAAATGGGAGCTCCCGCCAAGCTAGAGGTCCAGGCTCCCGGACCCCACAGGAGCTTACACTCAGTTCTAGCCTGGCTGTAACCATTTCTTCTCAGGAAGATGAAAGACGTTTGAGTTTTCTTTCAGATGAAGGCAACTAACCAAACAACCACTACCTCAGTTTCCAAGTGAGCAAGAGTGAACTCTGTGAAGGAAGTGACAGAAAGTTCAGGATGTAACAAAAAATTGTGCTGCACAGGCATGTTATGGGAAAACAGAAAACATATCATATACCTGCAAAAAGGTGTGCATTGTAAAAGGATCGCATTTGCTTTGATATTCAACCAGAATTTTTTTTAAATATATTTTATTGATTTTTTTTACAGAGAGGAAGGGAGAAGGATAGAGAGTTAGAAACATCAATGAGAGAGAACCATTGATCAGCTGCCTCCCGCACACCCCCCTACCGGGGATGTGCCCTTGACCTGAATCAAACCTGGGACCCTTCAGTCTACAGGCCGACACTCCTATCTACTGAGACAAACCAGCTAGGGCTGAAGCAGAATTTTTGGACTGGGCAGGATGTCCCAGAGTTGAATAATGAATCCACAGACAAAAAGTGGTATAGGCAAGATGGAAATTTATTAGAGGCCTGGTGCACAAAAATTTGTGCACTGGTGGGGGGGAGGGTGTCCCTCAGCCCTACTTGTGCCCTCTCACAGTCTGGGACCCCTCGGGAGATAATGACCTGCTGGCTTAGGCTCGCTCCCGGGTGGCAGAGGGCAGGCCCAATCCCTAGGTGCAGCCCCTGGTCGACTCAGAGCAGGGCCGATTGGGGAGTTGGGGCTCCGCCCCCTGTCATGCACAGAGCAGGGCGGATCGGGAGGTTGTGATGCCACCCCCAGTCATGCTCAGGGTAAGTCCGATTGTGGGGTTGGGCCGCCGCCCCCTGCCACACTCAAGGCAGGGTTGATGGGGAGGTTAAGGTGCCACGCCCTGTCACCCACAGAGCAGGGAAGATCAGGGGGTTGGGGCGCTGCCCCATGTCACACACAGAGCAAGGCCTATCAGGGGGTTGGGGTTTCATACCCTGTCACAACAGAGCAGGGCTGATCAGGGGGTTGGGGAGCTCCCCCCTATCAGGCACAGAGCAGGGCCGATCAGGGTGTTGGGGCGCCTTCCTCTGTCATGAACAGAGCAGGGCAGATAGGGAGGTTGTGGCCCTGCCCCCTGTCACACACAGAGCCACAGGACGATCAGGGGGTTTGGGCACTGCCCCCTGTCATGCTGCTCCAGGGGCCAGGAGGCCTCACGGCTCCACTGATCCAGGTGCTGGGAGGTCTCGTTGCTCCGCTGATCCTGGTGCTCGGAGGCCTAGCGGCTGTGCTGATCCCAGTGCCGGGAGGCATATTACCCTTTTACTATATAGGATAGAGGCCTGTTGCACAGGTGGGGGCCGGCTGGTTTGCCCTGAAGAGTGTCCCAATCAGGGTGGGGGTCCCGCTTGGGTGCCTGGCCAGCCTGGATGAGGGCTGTTGGCTGTTGCAGCTGGTCACACCCCTTCAGGGTAGGGGTCCCCACTGGGGTGCCTGGCCAGTCTGAGTGAGGGGCTGAGGGCCATTTTCAGGCTGGTGGGTGACTGAAGCTCCCAGCCTCTCCTTTTTTTCTTTTTTATTCTGGGATTTATTTACCTTCTATAGCTGTCACTGGAGCTGAGAGCCAGTGGTTCAGCACCGGGATCAGCAGAGCAGTGAGGCCTCCCAGCACTGGGATCAGCAGAGACACGAGACCTCCTGGCCCCTGGAGCAGCATGACAGGGGGCAGTGCCCAAACCCCCTGATTGCCCTGCGGCTCTGTGTGTGACAGGGGGTGGGGCCACAACCTCCCTATCTGCCCTGCTCTGTTCATGAAAGGGGAAGGTTCCCCAACACCCTGATCGGCCCTGCTCTGTGCCTGATAGGGGGGAGCTCCCCAACCCCCTGATCAGCCCTGCTCTGTGTGTGACATGGTGGAGCCGCAACCTCCCCATCAGCCCTGCCCTGAGTGTGACAGGGAGAGTCCCCCAACCCTCCAATCAGCCCTGCTCTGTGGGTGACAGGGGGCAGAGCCCCAACCTCTCCATCGACCCTGCCTTGAGTGTGACGGGGGTGGGGTGCCAGAACCCCCCAATCGGCCCTACCCTGAGCATGACTGAGGGTGGAATCACAACCCCCTGATCGGCCATGCTCTGTGTGTGACAGGGTACGGAGCCCCAACCCCCCTGATGGGCCCTGGTCTGTGCATGACTGGGGGCAGTACCCCAACCCCCTGATGGGCCGGCTCTGTATGTGACAGGGGTGGCACCACAATCCCCTGATCCGCCCTGCTCTGTGCATGACAGGGGTTGGAGCCACAATCCTCCCCATCGACCCTGCCTTGAGTGTGACAGGGGGCGGCACCCCAACCCCCCAATCGGCCCTACCCTGAGCATGACTGAGGGTGGCATTGCAACCTCCTGATCTGCCCTGCTCTGTGCATGACAGGGGGTGGCGCCCCAACTCCCCAATTGGCCCTGCTCTAAGCCTGACCAAGAGCTGCGGGGCAGGCACCTAGGGATTGGGCCTGCCCTCTGCCACCCAGGAGGTCGTTATCTCCTGAGGGGTCCCAGACTTGAGAGGGCACAAGTAGGGCTGAGGGACAACACCCCCACCCCCCGCCAGTGCACAAATTTTTGTGTACCGGGCCTCTAGTTTTAAGATAATAGAAAAGCAAGTACACTAAATAAAGTAGTTTATCTTTTAAAACACAAAAGTTATTTATCGGGAAACATTTTCTGTTACATATTGTATATTGTCATTTATTATTCAATCATTTTTTTAGTCAAGTATTTGGTAATTAATGATGACATATAAAGTCTGTCATATATTAACGTGCCAATGTGCACAGATGAGTTATTAAAGTATAACAGATAGGAAAGGAGGCTTGAAATATGAAATTTTACTAGTCTGCTTGGTGTGGGCAGAAAGTAAGGGCAATTGATAACGATGCAGTGTCCAATAAAAGTGTTTTATCCTGGAGAGCAAATAAGGAGACAAGGCGCAGGAGAATAGCAGTATGGAGCTGGAGAAAATTATTTTATCCAGGAAGTAGTTAAATTTAAAATAATGCAGGAAAGACACTGTGCTTTGTATGTTTGCATGCTGACTTTAGTTGCAGCCCTGCGTGAATAGGTATATGAAATGACCAAATCTAGAATAACACCTTGCACTTGGTGATTTAGTACAGGGGGAATTATGTTCTAAATTAATAACAAAGACCTTGTTAATTGGCATAAGAATCAATTGAAATAATGAAGTCAGTGGGGCTTAGACTATGTGATGGGTTAGGAGAATTGATCTGTTCCTAATACCTTAGTATGAAGAAGACATACTTATGGCAGGCCCCATAGCTTGTGCCAGTTGTGCATGTTCCAGGGCTTACATGTGTTGTCCTGCTTCTCTGTGCTTCAGAGAGGACCTAACCCCTGATATAATAAGTTCAAGGCCAGAGAACCTGCCATGGAAGCTCCTACATCCACCATGAGTGACCCTTTGTTTTACTGAGAGGAACATCCCCAGGCTGCAGACATTGTTTACATGATCTTGCTCTTAGTTATATCCAATCCTATATAATAAAAGCATAATATGCAAATAGACCGAAAGGTAGAATGACTGGTCGCTGTGACACGCACTGACCACCAGGAGGCAGATGCTCAATGCAGGAGCTGCCCCCTGGTGGTCAGTGTGCTCCCACAGGGGGAGTGCCGCTCTGCTGACTGGGATGAGTAGAGCTCCCTCAGCAGCCTATCCCGCAGGACACGCCCCCCAACAGTGCATTAATCCTGTGCACCAGGCCTCTAGTATAGTCATAATTGGCAGCATTTAACCTGAGACTACACAATGAAAAGGAAGGCATCTGGCACTGTTTTGTCAGTCCTCCTGCTTTGATAAGCTTTTTCCTATATTGTAGGAGAAAAGTATCTTCTAATATTATTATTATTTTTTGTATTTCTAAAGAGTTCCTGCATCGTATCCCCTCTGTACCACTGAAGCATTACCATAATAAATAAATGCTGTGAGGACTAGACAACAGCAGTAGGAGATGAGATCACTAGTGAGGCAGGCTATAGCCACATCTGAGGAATTAGTGAAAGGAATGTAGAAATGTACAAAGTGGCTCACTTCTCACAATGAAAAGCATGGCTGTGAACTGCCTTCCCCCCAAAATTGCTGAAAACATTCTTGTATGGATCTTTTGATTTCTGATCAAGTGGGGGCTCCTCTTCCCCACTGGGTGCTGCTGGAGGTAGAGTTCTTAAGATATACAGAGAAAAAGAATTTTCTGAGACTTGCAAAGAACAAGTGATTATGATTTGCTTGGAATTAAATCCATGTGTTTCTAAAGTCCCATTTCCCTTAGTCCAGTCAGAAGTGTACATGGGGTTTCAGTACAGCATCATGCTAGAAGCAAAGCCAGTGTCCAGAGTTTCTGTTCCATGTTGGAGCAGGGCCCGGTACAGCATCAGGCTAGCTGCAGTCCATTAGTCCACTGTGTGTTTGGGTTCACATGGCCGTGGGCATGTGAGTAGATATCAGGAAGCCAAGCATAAGCCATGAGCCAAGTGTGGCAGGAGCAACCAAGAGAGAATGAGAGAGAGAGAACTCCTTTGTTTAGGACAGTGGTTCTCAACCTTCCTAATGCCGTGACTCTTTAATACAGTTCCTCATGTTGTGGTGACCCCCAACCATAAAATTATTTTCGTTTCTACTTCCTAACTGTAATTTTCCTACTGTTATGAATCGTAATGTAAATATCTGATATGCAGGATGTATTTAGGCGACCCCTGTGAAAGGGTCGTTCAAGCCCCAAAGGGGTCGCGGCCCACAGGTTGAGAACTGCTGGTTTAGGGGACTATGTATTCCAAATCTTCACGCCCTTGAAACAACCACATCCATTCTGGCCAATGACTTTTGTTCCCAGATGTGACTGACAGATAAGTACCTTTCCTATGTCATCCTAACTTCAATGGACATGTGTCCATTTTCCCTTTGTTCAGTCGCCTTCCCCAAATGTTTTGCTGGGAACATACCTATAATATCTGGCCTTCCCTTTGCTCCTTTTCTATTATTAATAACTAGTTAATTACAATGGTATCACTTTGATCTTTTCAATAACTTAACACTTACTTATTAATTTTCAAGTATGGCAGAGGCCTTTCCCTGAAGCCTATTCTTAAGATTTGGGTAAACTTATTCCAAGGTATGCCAATTTCTGACCAAAGCTTAAAGATTTCTTCTTCTCTTTTTTTGCTGTCCTTCACCTCACTTCTGATCCTTCCTTTTTCTAAGTAGGATTATTTCATATCACAATTCTCCTGTTAACTGTTTACAATTTGTGTTGTTGTTCATGTGTGTTGGGGAGATTTGATCGGGAAGCAGAACTCATCACTGCCCCTTATCCTTTTACCCACCATCCAGATGTGCAGCATTCAGAGCATTCCTATGGTGACACCTGTGCATCTGGGATGTGGATCCAGTGCAAGGCTTCTGATTCCAGTGGCTTTGAATAGGGAAAATGAAAGGCTACTGAGCAGGATCTCATGACCCTCAAGAAAGCAGAGTTATGCTTGTAGATTCCACCCCTCTGTCAGCGGTGGGCATCATATTCAATGAGAAATTGATCTTCATAGCAAAAGCATAGTTTTGTTTCAACAGAAGCACCTTAAAGGCACACAAGAATTATGGTGCAAATGAGATTACAAAATACTGCCTCTTTCTTTACTATTTTAAATATCAAAACTGCACTTTGAGCCAAAGGTGGTGACCTCATTGCTGGGTAATTGTCATGGGAGAGAAGCTTGAAGAAACCAGAACCCAGAAAGAGCAGGGCAGCAGGTTCAGATGGGTGTACATATCCTTTCTGCCTCATTAAGTCCATACTTCACTAGTTCCTAAAGCTGTGTCCTTTATTCTGAGAACCTAGAGAGCAGTAAATATAGTAAGAAAATGCTAGTTGGGGCCCTGTTGGATGTCAGCTCATAGAATCACCCCTATGTTTTGAACACCTGGTGTGTATGTGGTGGGAGCCAAATATACAATGACGAAGATTATCAAGTAGATGAGATCATGAGGTAGTAGCGGAGACAGCTGTAAACATGTCATTTTAATTTTGCAATTATATGAAAGTGCTGTGGTAGCTGGGAGATCAGTACAATGTTTAGCCCAAGGAAGAAACTTGATGCAATCTCGGGAAACCAGGACATAGCGGTGGTGAGGAGGTACAGAGGCTGGCAAATGAAGGGAACAGGATGAGCAGCCGGTTCTTTAAGAAGCCTGTGTCCTGTGTCCAGAGTCAATAGACTACACACAGCGTGTGCAGGTACAAGCAGTCCATTCTAACCACAAAGGTCTTAAGACCTACACGGCTGAAAAGAATTCTTAAAGTGTTGAGCTTACCCTGAAAAATTTTTTCCTTCTAATTCACCATCTTTATAAATGTGGGGCAGAACCTTGGAGATGATTCCAATGGACATCCCAGTAGACTTTATATCTGAACATAAATTAGGGAGAAATTCCAGGACCTATTGAGAGGCCAAAAGGACAACAAAGTTAAGATGCACATCTTGTAACTTCTGTTTCTTGCTGTAATAAGTGCACTCTTTCTGTTGAGCACTTAAAATTTTGATGCGTATTGGCCACAGTTTGCATGGTCCCTAGCAAATAGGAGAGACTGCCAGGTTCCTGAAACCTTTGCCAACCTAATGTCCTATCAAAATGTCCTTCTGACAGATGACACAAGTAACCTTCTACTTTTACTTCGCATATCTTTATAATCAGTAAAGTTAAATGTTTTATCTCTTACACTTTAGCCCATTTAAAAAATATCTTTGTTGCTCTTTGCTCTCACATTCATAAGGATCATTATAGCTGAAGAAATAAAAGAAATAATAATTATACAGATTGCCAATATGTTCCTCATCACACCATTTGTCTTTCTGCCTTACTTAAACATTTACTATGAAAAAATCATCCTTTAACTTGTTTCTCATTTCTTTAAATTAATTAATTCAATCAAAAGTGAGCTTGTTTTGTTTTGTACATCAGACCCTGGTATTTTTTGGTAATCACTCTTTATTTGTAAACTTTTCTTGGGCAAAACTACCATGGCACACATACTAATAAAATGAGCCACAGTGTTATGCTATTATAACATAAGGAGCCCTGTATAATATCTCTCCTAAACATTCTCAGCCTGTCTAAAAAAGAAAACTGGCCTATTTTCTTCATTGGACCAGGGAGTGCTCGAGTAGTACGCTGGCTGCCATATAAAAGAGCTCTACAAATATTGAAGGCCAGATGTTTTCAGTTTCTTGAATCTCTTCTTTTAATTGATTTATCTCTTTCCTCATCTTCTCAGATTCGTTTTCAAATCCCTCAATAAGTAGTTCTTCTTGAATCTGTAGAAGAGGAGAGAATTCCCTTTTGAAAATCCCAATTAGCAGCACTTTGTTTTTAACAACTGTAACAGCTAAGCACATGTTCTATTTTTCTACTAACTTAGATGCTCTTTGATACATTTGACCAAAAATTTCCAAATATTTGGGCCTCATAGTGGGAGTATCCATTCTTTAAGCCTTTCTAAGATCCCTCAGGGTGATTTCACTGTGGTGGGGAAGAGCTGAGTTGGGTCAGGCCTGACAACTATGCTTGAGAACTGTTCCAGCCCTGAGGATGTTCTTTGGGAAGGTTGGAGGTTCAATTCAAATGATTTCTTGATTCCACTGAAGTAGGATGACTACACTCATGTAACACATGCAACACATAATGGGAATTTCTGACTCTCTATAGTACACTGTTTATCAAACTCCTGATTACGACAGAGCATGCATTTTACTCTGGGTGCAGAGAATAAATCAGGCAGATCTGGAAACGAATGCAGCAAACATTAGAGCTTTGTGCATCCTATCTAGCATATCAGGCACAATCTGACATCTTCCACCAGATGGATCTACATGAAGTCTCTTTGATGGTTGTAGCAAACATCCTAAGGACTACAGGACTAAGGTCCTATTCACTTGGGGGCACAATGAGCCAGTTCAGGAGTCTGGGGCATGTCATTTGCACCCTGCAGACTCTCATGCCACAGAAGGTGCCGAATCATAGACTTAGGGCTTTAGAATGACCCGATTAATTTGGCATTTCACTGACTCATATGCCTTTGGGTTTCCTTCAGGGTTTATGACTTCAGTTAAATGTTTTGTCCTCCCCTTCACGAGGACCCAGGTTATTGAATGTCCTCTATCCACTGCCCAGACCCCACCCGGACTTACCTTCTGCTTGTGCTCCAGCATCCTTTCCTGCTCCTTCAGGCGGCTTTCACTTTGTCTCCTAATCTTCTCATTCAGTTGGACTAGGTGTTCCTGGAAGCTTTTATCTTGAGCATTCATTTTTTCCTGCTGTTCCTTCTGTTTCTGTCTTAGCAGCTCCTGTTCCTTCTCAGCTTCCCAATTCTTGGCATGCTCAGCTGTTCCCCAAGGGTTTCACAGAGGAAAGAAAATAATTTATGCTCAGCTGTACCCTCCTAAGCTCAGAGATTAAAGAAATTTTAAAATGGTAAGGACAATGTGATAGAAAGGCATTAATTGGCTGATTGAGCTACCAGAACCCCCAGGTTAGTTTCAGTTTAGTTGACTTGTTTAACAGGACCAGAAGCGCCTTGTTTTAGGAGGGTTTTGCTCTCACACGTGTTGCAGGCACTGCAGGAACCTCCCCTCCCCTCTGTGATCAGAGCCCTGTCCTATACCTGCTAGAGCCTTCTCCCCATCAGTGAGAGCTTTGTCTGCCTGCAGGATGGATTCCTTTGTTGCAGCCTGTGACTGTATAAAACTCTGGAGGACCTCATGTGCCTGAAAAAAAAAAAAAAAAAAAAAAAAAAAGGAGGAGCAAGGAGTCTTGTTCAATAAAACTACAAACTTGACCCTGTAAATTCTTCATCATTCTTAGGATCCCACAGTGGTCCCCTTTCTTCCACAGTCACAATAAAAAACCCAGCCCTGGCCCATATGGTTCAGTTGTTTGGAGCTTTGGCTCTTACTCCAAATGGTTGTGGGATTGATTCCCAGTCAGTACACATACCCAGGTTGTGGGTTCTATCCCCAGTCCATGCATGTGTGGGAGGAAACCAACTGATGTCTCTCTCTCTTAAATTTTTTTAAAAAAGCCATTAAAAAATCAAACCTCTTTAGTTAGAATAAAACCCTCAATAGCAACCTCTTCCCTATCTCTCCAGCTTCCTATCCTAATATTGCAGCCACCATCCACCCCAGGTTACAGACATCCAGGCTACGTACAGTTCTATACTCGTCCTGCATTGTTTGCAATAAGTGCACATTCTTTTTCTTCTGACTGAATGCTCAGCTACCCTTTCTTTACTCAGGTAGCATGTATTGATACTTCAACTTGTAGCTTCTCCCTCCTCTTCCAGGAAGCTTTGCTAAACTTCCTTCTGAGATTTGAATGGCTGCCAGGTACACAGACCTGGTCTACCAGCTCTACCACTTGCTGTCTGTCTGCTCTTGGGTAACTTATTAGCTTCTCAGTGCATCTAATTCCTCAAGTGTATAATGGAGATGATATTATTCTAATAAATTGATAATCCAAACATAGCACCTAAGATGATATGTGTAATAGAAAGTGAGTGCTCAATATATGTTAGGTGTCACTATCATTATCATCATCATCAGCAGCATCACTATCAGTATATACTTGTATGATGACCATATCCCATCATATCCAATTGAATATTTATATGTCCCTTTTCAGTAAGGTCATAAGGTTTTTGAGAATGTTGTTTCTTTAATTATATATCTCCTATACTTAGCACAAAACTATTACACTGTTTATTAAATAAAACAAATGTTTTATTTCATCTAGATTTGGGATAATAATAAATCCCATATTTAGGAAGAAATATTTCTGGTTTATGTAAAAGCCTCTAACTTATTATGGATATAAAAGACAAAAATGTAGGTTTTCCATGCTCTGCTTTTTCTCCATAAATGGTGTGGTGGGGTCTTAGATTTTAAGAAGCATCCACAAAGACCCTCTGACCCCAATACCCTATCCTTCTCCCATCTTTTTATATCTCACCTTCACTCCTTTCCTGGGCACCATGTTATAGGACTGTTCAAGCTTGTCCATTGCTTCTAAGTAGAGCTTGTATCCATCAGGCACAGAGAAAGTTCCTCTTGAAATACTTTCCATCAAGGGCTCTGAAAGCTGCTTAAGCTGGGCCTGGCAATATTTGCCAGATGCCTCTTCGTTCTGCAGCAAGAAATACTCCTTCTTCATGGCTATGGTTTCCTGGCAGGGAAATGTGGAGAAACCCAAAGGAGAGAAGTTGTTAGAAGGGAAGGTCCAACTGTGATCTTTTTGTAAGAAGCTGTCTTACTTGAGGTCAAGATAGTGAAGTAGGTAACTGCTGTGCTCATCTCTTCCGGGACCACATTAAATTTACAATTAAATCATAGAAAAACCATCAAGAACCATCTGTAGACTAGCTGAAAAGAAGCCCTGTAATGAAAAATATAAAGAGACACCACAATAAAACTGGTAGGAGGCACAGAGATGTGGAGCCCGCAGGTCTCACACTTATGTGTAGCAATTAAGAATAGGAGGGATATCTCAGTGGCTGAGAGTCCTCCTGTGGAATGATGAATCCCAGCCCACACTCTGTGTCCCACTTCAAGAAAACAGTACCAGAAAGAGAAATTCCTCCAATGTCTGTCTGTGAAAACCTGGAGGGATTGTGAATGAATGAGGAGGGCTTTGGGAGTCTCAGGTGTTCCCTTTGAGGGGCTTAGGAAATGACTCACTTGCCCTAGTCTTGCAAGGGCAGCACCTTGAAAGGCTCCAGGGCTATACAGGGAGAAATGTAATTGACTAGTGTCAGGGCTATTGTGCAGGGGCAGAGGTCAGGGTAGCTCTCTCTGGGGAGAAGTGGGGGCAGGTTCCCATGGCTTCTTTGATAAGCACTCTCCCCACCCAGCTGGCAGGCACAAATGGGAACCAAATTTGAGCTCTCTAATAACATGGCTAACATAATTTATACTAGAGGCCTGGTGCACAAATTTGTGCACAGGTGGGATTCCTCAGCCTGGCCGGCAATCCAGGCCTATCAAGGGGCTGGCCCTGGGGGGAGGGACCCCAGGAGGTTCGCCAGCCAAGAGGAGGGGCTGCAGGCAGTTGGCCGGCCAGCCTGGTCCCTGATTGGGTTGGGGGGGGGCATTCAAGGATGGGGCCAGACAGCCCCTCCCCTAATTGGTGATGAGGGGCCTGATCAGGGGCAGGGTGGCCAGGGAGAGTGGTCACAGGCAGTTGGGGAGGCTGATCAGGTCCTAGATAGGGCCAGTTGGCTGCTGCAGTGGAACTCATAGCAACTAGTCGTTCTGGTCATTATGGTCATTCTACTCTTTAGTCACTGAGCTTTTATATATGCAGATTACAATGGAAATTTCTTGAGACACTACTCCAGTTTTTACCTGGTCCAATTACTTCCAGTAGGTTTTCCACACAAGTGGCCAGCCTTAGCTCACACTGACACTGTCTTAAAATCTTTGAAAGACCTAGAAACCCCCACAAAGCAGTGGTTGGCCTTGGCATTCCCTGTACCTCTTGCCAAGCAACTCTAAGTCTGGTAGAAGCAGTGACCTGAATAGGCAAAGCAATCTTAAGAAAGAAGAACAAAAGTTTCATATCATGCTACTTGATATGAAACTATACAGTAAATTATAGTAACCCAAACAGCATGGTACAGGCATAAAAACAGACACATAAGGTCAATGGAAGAGAATAGAGATACCAGATATAAACCTCCCCCTATATGGGTCAATTAATGTATGACAAAGGAAGCAAGAATATGCAATGAGGTAAAGACAGTCTCTTCAGTAAATAGTATTAAGAAAACTGAAAAGATCCATAGAAAAAAAATGAACACAAATAGGATTACAGACTAAAATGTAAGATATGAAACCTAAAAGAAATCATAGGCAGTAAAGACTTTGACATCACGCTTAGTAATATATATATATATATATATATATATATATATATATATATATATTTGCGTATGTCTCTTTAAGCAAGGGAAACAAAAGAAAAAAAATAAATGTGTCTACATCAAACTAAATTGTTTGAAGCCATCTACAAAAGTGAAAAAACACCCCAGTGAACAGGAGAAGGTATTCACCAATAACACATGATAGATCTGATAAGGGGTCAATGCACAAAATTTTGAAGGAACTCATACAATTTCACACACACACACACACACACACACACACACACACACACACATCAAATTAATATATCGAAAGGGGACCTGAATAGACACTTTTCCAAAGAGGACATACAGAGGACCAAAAGACATAAAAAGATGCTTAATATCACTAGTCATCAGGAAAATGCAAATTAGAACCACAATGACCTATCACCCCACACCAGTCAGAATGGCTATCATCAATGAATTAACAAACAACAAGTGTTGGCAAGGATGTGGAGAAAAGGGAACCATCATGCACTGTTGGTGGGATTTTAAGTTGGTGCAGCTACCATGGAAAACAGTGAGGAGACTCCTCAAACAATTAAAAATAGAACTCCTCAAGCAATTCCACAGCTGGGTATTTATCTGAAGAAATCCAGAACACTAACTTGAAAAGATATATGCACCCCACATTATTGCAGGATTATTTACAGTAGCCTAGATATTAAAGCAACTTCAGTGTTCATCAATAGGTAATTGGCAAATAAATGGTACATATATACAATGACTATTATTCAGCCATATAAAAGAACGAAATGTTGCCATCTGTGACAACATGGATGGACTGGGAGGGTATTATACTGAATGAAAGAAGGCAGACAGAGAAAGACAAATACCATATGATCTCACTTTATGCGGAATCTAAAAAACAAAGGAAATGTAAAAACAAAATGGAAACAAACTTATAAATATAGAGAGCAAGTTGGTGATTTCCAGATGGGAAGCAGTTTGGGGTGATGGGGGAAACAGGAAAGGGGATTATGAAGTACAAATTATCAGTTATAAAAACAGTCGCAGGGATTTAAAGTACAGCATTGGGAATAAAGCCAATAATACTGTAATAACTTTGGTGCTAGAAGGGTACTATACTTATTGGGGTGATAACTCTGTCAGTTATATAAATTTCTAATCACTGTATTGTATACCTGAAACTAATATAATGTATGTCAACTGTAATTGAAAAAATTAAAAAGAAAACTAAAAGAAGCAGTGTGATGGCATCAGGGTGGACTGGGAATTGGAATCCAGGCATCATATGGAAAGTCCCTTATTCACTTTGGCTCAGGTACAACCCCTGTGAAATAATGAAGTCAGTAGACATGGTGGCTTCCCCCCAAATTGATATATAATTGACACATGACATTATAATAGTTTTAGGTATGCAAATTAGTGAATCATTATTTGTATACATTGTGAAGTGATCACCACAATAAGTCATTAACATCCTCGCTTTATCTATTTATATAAAAGGCTAATATGCTAAGTGTCCATCCAGGTAACGACATCACTTAGCAATACCCGGCTTCCTCTCCCTAGCAACGACTAATCTCCATGCAGTTTCTTCAGCCCAGGCTTTACAGCTAGGTGGAAACATTTTACACTTTAAAGAAATGTCTGTGAAGTGTTTTCCCATGCTTTATTTAATTTGATCCACCCAGAAGTCCTATAGTAGGTAGATAGGAGACTTGGTGGAATCCTATTTTCTTTTCATTAGCCAGAAAATGGAAATTTAGAAAGCTTAGTAACTTGACCCAACTGAAAAGAAGTAAGAAATGGTGGACCTTGAAAATGACTTCAGGTTTTCTCACTGCACAGAACACTGCTGCAGTTAAATCATTTCCTTACCCTTTGTTCTCCCTGCAAAATCTACAACAATAATCTACTTCATGTTGATATTTACTGCTGTGTTGCTGACAATTACCTGAAAGAGAAGTTGGGGAGCTTCACTGGGCTGGAAAAAATTTAGCTACATCAGAAAGCAGGTCTAATTAAACACTATATACATATATATGGTCAAGTTGACTTGCACATGTGCGATACATATAAAGCTCTTGCTGGTGCCAATCAATCACATGTGTGTGTTTTGCTCTGTCACTGTTGATCATGAATTTGGTTGACACATCTATTATAGAGAAAGGGCGAATACTGATTTATTTCTTCTAATTAATTTTCTTTCAATGTGCACAAATTCATGCACTGGGCCACTAGTATAGTTATAAACATTTATTTTTCTTTGGATGTGAAGTTGTAGGATTTACTCCTTATTATCATTCAAATATGCACCCCAGTTTTATGCATGGTTCCTTTATCAGTAGTAGGGTTGACCAACAATGAGCAATGGAGAGTTCAATATGACTTTCCTCTACAAACTTGGGTTGCTATGGATAAAATATATACAACGCAAATAAATTGCCCACTAATGAGTTCAACAGTCTCTGAACAGAGTTTTAAGCAACTCAAAATTTTTTTCAATGAGGGTTTGGTCGTGCAAAAATATAGAAAGAAAATGTATTTGCTGGACTTTGACATTTTAAAGAAGTTGGTTTTATTCTATATGAACTGAGAGGTTTTTGTAACCTATAAAATAGTCAAAGGCACACTCAAAGACAAACTTTCAGTGAAGGTTCTGATAGTGAGTAGAATTTTGATGTCTTCTAAGAGTTCTCTCCCCTGGTGTCCACTCCCTACATACTCCTTGGACCCATGGGTATGGTGAGTATTAATCCTATGATTAGATTATGTTATACAGCCCAGCTTGACTTTAAGATGGAAAATTTCTGGTGGGCATTACCTAACTACATGAGCCCTTTAAAAGAAGATTTCTCCAGTTGATGGCAGAGTAGGTAGTCACAGAAATTAGAAACAATACAAAAAGATATGATGAATCATTGCTGGCTTGAAGATGGGGGGAGTTTCCCAGAACCTTCATTTGATCATATAAACCCATTTGAACCTTGTTTTCAGCATGTGGTACACTTATCAGGGCACCCATATCTTGTTCTGGAATCTGACCTGAAGAACTATGTGTTTTGCAACAATAGAACATAAAAAAATAATTTTTTAGAAAAAGCGTGTACAGTATTCTATATAGAGGTCAGTCACTCACAACAATCCAGGCTCATTCTACAGTTAGAAACACGTGAACTCGGGAGTCACAAAAAGGGAATGTAGGCATCACTATAGAAGGGCAGTTTTCAGGGAGGATGTATGCTAAGATATCTTACCATAAGCTTCTTCTGGAACACCTGGTTGTCATCCTTGAAGGAGTGCTCCATGAAGATTGCAATGGCTTCCCTCTCAGAGGTTGTGTGCAGGTCCAGCAGCTCCTGCAGCGTGTCTGTGGGGAAGCTCACCCTCTGGGCCATCTGCTCACTGTAGTGGTCGGTTGCCATCTGTAGAGCCACTGAGTTCTCTTGCTCAGCCAGAGTTGTCACTGTGTTCTCCAAACAAGGCACTGCTCCACTGTTGATAGCATCCACATAGGCTTTTGCCAGAGTCCCCAGCCCTGAATGACACATTATATTTAAGAAATTAAAATGAATTCTCACTCACTGTTTTACAAGCGTTCAAGATCAGCATTCTAAAAATCCCAGCAATTTTATTGAGATGAAGGGTTCTTTTTTCTTTTTCTCTCCCCACATTCCTCCTTTTACTTTTATGTGTCTACTTTCTAATAATGACATTATTGTTTATTCTATTCACTCTTTTTTTGATTTGTGGATTCATCACATTCTAGTATGAAAATAATCTCATCCAACACATTCAAGAATTTCCTAGAATAATTTCCCATTGAAGTTATAAAATGAGTTTATGTTATAAGTAAGTAAAGGGCACTATTTCAAACTGAATGTGGGGCCCCTTTAAAAAAAAATCAAGAATTTCAGGACAGTGACACAAACATTAAACCAAGCCTGGGACCATCTCAGCATAGGGCACTGTGTGTCTGCCCAGTTGGCATATCTGTGAATCTAGCCTGCACATAAGGCTATAGTAAAAATTTCACCTCAAACGCTAATGAGATTTCAGAGGCTTATGCTCTGTTATATATTTTTTCTTACTGGTGTAAATTCTCAAAATATCTTGTGTATCCTCAACAAGACACACCCATCTCATTGGTCTTATCATCATCATGCAGATTCCTCTCCTTAACAGTAGCTTGTGCTTATGTCATTAGGGTATTAATTCCATGAGATACAGTAGGCTTTAATAATCCCTCATATAGGGTAACTTTAATGAAAAGACATGCATGTCTATATGTGGCATGAATGTCTGGTTTTCCACATCACATAGAGAAGGAAACAAAATTACCAACAAATTCAAAGTACAGTCACACACACTGAACTGCTGAGAAACTTGCTGTAACAACCTACTCACCGATTCCAGTGACAATGATTTCTTCTCTTAGAGTCTTTGTTTTTGCATGTGTAAGGATATATTGACAGAAATTTTTGGATTGCTCCTGAAAATTCCATTCTAGTTGGCTTTCTGACATCTCCTCCATATAGTGTAATACTTTTTTGTCATTTGTAGGCTGGTCAAAGACAAAGCACTTCCGCCTTGGAAAGAACTTCCTGATATACTCTCTAGGCATGTTGGATTTCTGGGTTTGGGGATCCTCGCCTAAAAAATGAAAAACACTAATCACTGATGAGGCAGTCTTCAGGCAAGGTGGTTGAAGACATTCATTTCCAGGGATATTTGCATCACTGTAACACTGGTTCCTGTAAGTCTCCTTTTATTTAATCATGCAAATCACCCTAATGCTAATAATCTACCAAAGCATAGAAATTTTACATTTATTTATTATTTATTTACTTATTTATTTATTTTTTTGTTTGTTTATTTATTATTTCCAGAGCCAGGAGCATAGAAAGTACTTCTGGAGAAGACAGGAGGAAGGCATCTATCCCAAGTGAAGAAACTTATGGTTATTTTCCTTAGCCCTTCCATGGTGTCCAATGGTTTAACTGCTTATTATTTTTGAATGATAGATTAATCTCCTAAATGGTCAGAAATACTTTTGGTATTATAGTCCTCATGCCAGAAATAAAATGTGGGCCCAAAAGTAACAGTGAATTGTTTTCTGGTAGAAATAAGGATATTTATGATACTTCTGGGAAAAGTTTCATGTGAAGGACAGACAATACTCAGAACAGTAAAGAAAAACTCCTAAAAATAAGAGTTAAAAAATACAAGCAATATAAATACATTCATAGATATTTTTAGCAGACATCATCAAAAAGTAATGTTAACCTAATGCCACTTGAAGACCTCACCTGTTTCCTGTATCTGTTTATATTGAATGTGACAATGTCACACAGTGTTATTCTAGGCATATATCAGCTATTTAATAAATGATTCTTGAATGAATAAATAAATTATTAAATAAGCAAAAATGAATCTGTTCTTAAGTATTACCTATTATTCTCCCTGCTAAATGTACTCAGTGTTAGGAGTTTAATATTTCAAAATATTGTATGAGGCTATAGAATGAAGAGAGCGATGTTATGAAAAACAAATAACAAAGGATTTGAAAGTCTTATAGAAATGACATGTCAATGATTTTTTTTGGGGGGGGGGAACATTCATATAAATATCCTTTATATGGAGAATGTAATCATGCAAGCTATTAAAATACACAACATGAAATGTATTTCAAAAATAAAGTCATCTGATATGTTTGTGATTCTGTGTTTATAATCTTTCATACTAATGAGCATTTTTTGCTAAATAGAAATACTAGTAGATGAGCTCTGAACTTAGTAAGTAACACAAATATTTTAGTCTTAAAAAGTTTTAGCACTGGTTATAATCCTCTAAGTTATTTTTCATGGTGTCAATTTTTCTAAAATCATTTTGTCCAACAATGTATTCTACACTTTCTCAGCCAGCTTAAATTCTTGTCACTTGAGTATTTTTCAGTAATAATAACAACTGAAACCATACCCACCTGTCATACACATATCACCATTAGCACGGGCTTCAATTGATAAAAAATAAAGATTGACCTTAAGTGCTGAGAAACAGGGCTCAGTTAATCACACCTCCCACTAAACCCTCTGCCACTCAGACCATCCTCTGATTGTTACCTGGAACCAACTTCAAGGCATTCTCCAGGTACTCATCTTCAGTGATGGTGCGTCCATCTAACTTCAAGTCCAGCGTGAAATCCCGTACAACCCAAACAAAGTCTGGAAAGAAACTTGCAAACTCGGCTGAGTCATCTACTTCACCAGAGCTAGGAGATGACTTTGTCCTGATTAGCTTTGTTAGTTCAGTCACATAGCTGGGATCTTAGTTAAGGAATGAGAAATGTTCCCCACCAAAATTTCTAGATCTCACCCAGAAACAATTTTTATTAAAATTCCTATTAATCCTGTGTTCTTTTTACTTCAACCATGATGATTGACATGAGGAAACCACAATGTCAAAAATAGTCTCAGTTATTTTCCCATAGCCTCCATGACACATGGAGGTTTGGTTCCTGGAAGGATACTGCAGCTGCTCCAGGGCCTGGTGGTTGATGCTGCCCATGCTGTTGTAGACAAACATGCTGCTCAGAAGCACGGCCAGGGCAAAGATCCACAAGTCATTCTTAAGGTTGCCCTAGAAAGTGCATTACAGTAGGGGACTTAGGTGTCGATTGTTTTTGTTTGTTTGTTTTGATTTTTAGAAAATAAAATGAAAACTAAAAATTAAAAAAGTCCTTTTTTTGGCTAATGCTCACTTGAGGATATTTTTCCCATTGATTTTTTAGAGAGAGTGGAATGAGTGAAATGGAGGGAGGGAAGGAGGGAGAGAGGAAGAGAGAGAGAGAGAGACATAGATGTGAGAGAGACACAGATGTGAGAGAGACAGAGCCATTGGTTGCCACCCGCTCCCACCTTAATCAGCATTGGGATTGAGCTTGCAACCCAGGTACATGCCCTTGACAGGAAATTGAGACCTCAATCCTTCAGTGTGCAGGCCAATGCTCTAACCACTGAGTCACATCAGCCATGGCAAAAAATTACCATTTTAATAAAACTTTTACTTTAAAGACGTAAAAATAAAATAAAAATGTTAGTGTGTTTTTCTTTTAAAAAATACACTTACTATAAACTTAATGAAAGAAACATTCCCAAAACCAAACTGTTAATGATGCCTATATTCTAAGATGGAAACACAGCAATGAAAAGTTTAAGTGTATAAATGCACTGATCTTTCCCTCAACAGGCACATTTTCCCAATTTATCTCTCATCTTACAATATAATCCATCATTAACATTCAAATTACACCTAAACTAGCTAAATCTAGACTTACTTAGGTTTTAGTCTGTCTGTTTGTTTTTTTTTCCCCACAAAACAAGCTTGATAGCTATAAGACGAGCTAATATTAAATTGTGGATTATGGCTCAGGTCAAATTACAGGATTATGTTTTTCATCACATAAACAACAACGAAAATAAAACCGGAAGGGAGCCCAGTGTAATAAGTGATCTAAAACAAGTGGAGCAATGGTGGGAAATGAAACCTTAAGCTACAAAAGCTGACTTGTGTTTCAGTCGGAAACCATGAAGCCTTCTCGGGCTTGCGATGTACGAATTGTACTCTCTCTGCAACAGCCTTAGTGTTCCAAACACTAGGAACTAGTAAAAACTTTAAGTTTGAGGAACTCCAATGTGGAAAAGCTACTCCAAGCATTTCACCTCAAGTGACTGAGAGGTACTTAAAAATAAATGCATGAAAAACCTGAGAGCATGAGACATCCTTTAAGAAAGGGACCTTTAAATGAACTGCTGACTCTGGAGGGCCTCTACCCTTCACTTCTAATTAAGCATGGAAGAAAAACAGAGACTGGCTAATTTTTTTTAAACCAAATAAAATGCTAACTTAATGGAACCCTTAGTTATTCAAAGTCATAGGTGAACTATACAATACTAGTTACACAGTAAGCCAAGGATAACAATCCAGATCTGTTAAAAGTACAAGTTCATGTACAGAATTATCATAATGCCATCCTATATAATAAAAGGCTAATATGCAAATCGACCGAACAGTGGAATGACTGGTCCCTATGATGCACGCTAACCACCAGGGATGAAGACGCTCAATGTAGGAGCTGTCCCCGGTGATCAGTGGGAGTGCTGCTCAGGGGGAGTGCTGCTCAGCCAGTAGCTGGGCTCATGGTTGGCGAGCCTTCCCGCCTCCACAGCAGCACTAAGGATGCCTGACTCCCAGCTTAGGCTCACTTCTGGGTCTAAGCTGTCAGTTGGACATCCCCCAAGGGCTCCCAGACTGCAAGAGGGTGCAGGCCAGGCTGAGGAACACCACCCTGCCCCCTTCCCCCCGCCCAAGTGCATACATTTCATGCACCAGGCCTCTAGTTTTAAATATTATCTATTTTTTAAAAACCAAAAATCTTCATCATTTAGGTATAAAACAAATTTCATGTTTCTTCAAAGGGATGTCAATGCTAAATGTGATTAAAACATTTGAGTAAAACCTTTTGTCATTTTTTTCCTTGACCTACTGAATATTTTCCAGTACCATTTTGTAGTTTCACTGGATTACTTTGGGAAAATAACATGGCAAATATTGTTGTTTTATAATGCAAAGGAGGGCTCTCATTTATAAGCAAACCTGGAACATAGAAGGCCATAAGAAATATGTCAGTGAAGAGCTTGTTTAAAAACTATTCAGCATTTAGTATGTGGGGAATTGGAATGCACAATTGAAAACTGTAGTTCTTGAAGAAATGTGATAAAACCTCATTTATCAAAAGAACTTGGTGTCAAAGAGTGCCCTTTTACCCTCTTCTAACTCTGTAGGAATACATCAGATTTGGATTTCCCTAGGTCTACTACTTCCTTTAAAAAAAAACAAAACAGAACAAGGGTAGTGAGCTACAACTACAACTGACTAGTTCAAAACTGTTTTAAAAGTTAGGTTTATATATTATAAATTGTACACTCAAAACCATCTCTTACAATCCAAGATTAGTAACCCAGCCAGCTTAAATCAAAGGTTTTTCTCACCTAGGTCCCAGTACATGGATGATGGACTCAAGTACTTACTATACTGGGAAGTAGAGATCAAGAAAGTATTTATTGGTCAAAGCTTCAGTTACACAGGATGTGTCCTTGAATCAGATCCCTCTTCAACTCAAGCACTCCTTTACTGACAGCACTTTGTAAATCACACCAAGAAAATCACCCCAGATGGCAAGAGCTAACACATTTGAAATGTGGTCACTGTAGCTTTTTACCTGAACTGCAGAAGCCATCATGAAAGATGGACTGGATCAAGCCTTCCCCAGTGTTGTAGGACTGAGTGAGTCAGTGAGCTCACCAATAAAATTATAGTAAATTAGAAATATGCTTATGTAAACCAGAGGGGCAGGACTGTTAGCCCTTGAGGAAAGAAAACTATCCACAGAACTAGAGGCTTTTTAAATTTAGATTTTCTAAATTCATTCTCCCTCCACATCTTTTTTTTTTCCCTTCTCAGTAATGGAAACCAAAGGTGCATTAGTGCTACTTTCAACTTTGACTCATGCTAACATAAATAAGGAGAAAATATTGAATTGCAAGTCACACTATAAATACAAAATACTTATATTATCCCATAATAGTGCTTTTGGTAGGTCTAATTCGTGTTTTTAGAGAAGTCAGTTCAAAATTCATCTTTAACGAATACATACTCCTGGTAGCTGAAGCTTTTCTGGAGATTTTTAAGTAGATTATTTCACTGTAACCCATTTTAATGGGTCCTACCTCCAACCCCATTAATCTCTTACAACTTAACTAGTAGGTCCCATGGATTATAGTTTCCTCTGGGAATGACTGGGTTAGGATCCCAATTTTTATATCCCTGATAGCACTGCATATTACTTAATTCTCAACTATGCTCTTGGTCTTTGCTTCATTCACTGCCATATATGTAGTACATAACACAAATCCCTGAATGCAGCTGTCCAATAAGTATTTAACTTGTACTTGTTGCCCCAGTGTAAAAATAAAAATATCTATTCTTAATCAAAGTATTGAGTTTACCAAGAAAGTAAGTTCTACAAAATAGAAGTTTGCTTCATTATTCCTAAATGAATTTGTAGCTTAGAGAAATACATCGTGAAAGTTGAGGTGGCAAATTAAAATGTAAGTGGAGTATCAAGAACAAAAAATTCTTTGCCTTACCTTTTCCACATGGCCCAGGCCCTCAGTGTCCAGAAGGACCAGAGTGTGGTTGGGCTTGGAAGGGTGGGGTACACACCACATCCAGATGCCTTTGGTTTCAGACTGCACTGTGGAGCCCAGAGGAAAACCTGCAAAGAAAGAGGAGAAAGCGTATAGAGTAACAGCAGATAGTCCAGGCTGCCCATAGGTTACATTGGTTAAACTTGTCAGAATGTGAGTGCCAGGCTGGGAGAAAGGTTGCTTTCATTTCATCAAGAACAGCCTATCCAAATATTTATACATATTAAGAACCTTCTCAAGAAACACTTTATGTCCTCTATTTACCTCATACTATCAGTAATAGTTCAAGCTATGTAACATTACAGAATTAATATAACCTCTACTGATATATATATATTCTTCATCCAAGGACATGTTTATTGATTTTAGAGTGAGGAAGGGAGATAGATAGGCAGGTAGATAGATTGAGAGATAAAATTTGACATGAGAGAGGGAAACATTGATTTGCTGCCCCTTGTACACGCTCCAACCTGGGACTGAACCTGCAACCTAGGTATGTACCCTCACCCAGAATCAAACCTGTGACCTTTTGGTGTACAGGACAATGCTCCAACCAACTGAGCCCCCCAGTCATGGCTTGACCTTTCTATTCTGACACTGAAGAGCTCCCTTGTCCTTCAGGTTCTGGAGGATTTCAACCAGTGGGAAGCATCAAAAGGAGACCAGAGGCCAGACATGCGTTCTCCTCACTTTCCTCCTAGTGAGCCAGGTGTCCTAGTGCCTCTGTTCCTTTACCTTCGGCCACACCCCCTTCCATGCCATGTCTCTGGTCTTTGCCACATTCTGTTATCCACTTTTGCTTGCCTCATCTGCTATAGTAGTTTTAGATTCTACCTGGCCATTGCTATTGCCACTCTGTGTATGCATCCTCATCCCACATTGGTTCTTTGTGCTGTGGTTATGCCGTTGTAAATCATCCCCCATTAAATGCTCATCAGTACCCCCAAGTAAGTCATCTGAGTCCTGCCAGGACCTGGATAATACAGCAGCTTTTGTTGGATTTTTTTCCTCCCCTTTGTCCCTGTATTTTCCTCAGTTTTTTTTTCTCTTCCAAAAAATGATGAGTTCTTTGCTCACTGCTTCACTTGATGACAAAATGGAGGGGAAAATAGAAAGAACCTGTGAGATTTCCTAGATCCTCTTTCCAAAGGCAGAAATTAAACACACAGTGGGAGAGGGTGTGAGGTATATGCTAAGGAACCCACTGATGACATATCTTGTCCCACAGTCCAGGAATTTGACCCTCTGCCATCTTCCAATGTCTCCTTCAATGAAGAATGGAAATAAACCAATAAAATACCTAGGGGAGGTTGAGTCAGCATGCCTGAAGCCATTCAATTTCTACATCCAGATTATATTCCACAGATAGGATATAAAGCCTGCGATGGACTGCACTCTTCTACATGTGATAGTGTTTGATTGCTTTCTAACTAATCCATAGTAATCTGAAGTTCCCATTACCCCAGCAAAGAAAGGCAGGGTATAATTGGAGGTCATTGGTCTCAGCATTGGGAGGTAAAATGAGTTGTCAATAAAGAGAGAGAGAGAGAGAGAGAGAGAGAGAGAGAGAGAGAGAGAGAATTCATCAAAGTTTTGCTATGAAATGAAGCAAACAATTGGATGGTAGCCCCATTGAAATATGGGAATACAGAATACACTACTATTTGTTTACTTCCTATCCCTTTTTTAAAAAAAGCAACTATTGAACAATATTTGTATGCTAGAGTTTAGAGCAGAAGTAATGTAAGAGAAAGGAAGGGAATACTTTCTGGAGCTGAGCTGACTAATGGGTGCATCTTTGATAGGGAACTCTTTATTACTGAAGAAACGAGTGACATTTTGTGGACAGATGTGGTTGAAGTTATAAATCTAGCAATTAAACTTAAAAGTTTTCTTCACTGGGAGGAATTAGGCCTTTTTTAAGGATGACCACGAGAGAGGCATGATCAGCCTCTGTTATCACTGTCTCCAAGCAAATGGCGCTGCCCCAAAACAATACTCACCCTGGTTCTGTCCTGCCAGGCGGTTCATCAGGTAGGATTTTCCTGTCCGATACAGACCTGCAATAGCCACCACCACCACAGGCTGAGAGATCTTGTCTAGAATCTCCAGTGCTATTGGGTTTACTGTCAGCTGATTATTCTGATTTTCCACCAGACAGATGGGGTCCATCAGGATACATTCAGAGGCCATGGTGCGCTGTAACCCAGAGGAACAACTCAGTACAACACAAGATCCTGAAGTCATTATCAAATGGTTACAGAGGTCATTTGCATATCATCTTTACACTCCTGGAGAGTATATATCAGATTCCTACATTTTGTATGTTTCTAAAAGATACGTATTTAGCCTAGTGTGTCATGGCCTGCTACAGATTCCTTATGTACATTATTATATTGATCTATAAATGAACCTTAAAACAACCTTGCCCATGTGATGCATAAGAGGATTATAATGAGAAAAACAAACAAACCACTAATGATGGAGCCTTGAGAAGGTTAACATACTGGGGGCAAGTTGAGGCAGAATGGGACATGCAGGAAATGAGGAGTGACCAGAAAGATACCTGGAGCTCCAGAGTGATTTGTTTTCTTGTTAACTGCATATATTCTCTGAGTACCTACCATGTGCTGGACACTGGTCTATGTGTTCAGTATCAAGTGGTGAACAAAATGGATACCAATTCCTGCCTCATGAAACTCTATCCTAGTGGGAGGAGACAGACAATACAGAAAGAAAATAAGCAGCATGCATAGTATATGTATATTAGATGAGTTTATATAGAGGGTGGTCAGGGAAGGCCTGCCTCTCAGAGAAAGAGAAATAACTGTGATCTTTGACCTTGAGGAGGACAGGTTTAGTGAATCTCAGAGCAGGAGAGGGCTGGAAGAGGGGAGACATTGAAAGGAAGAGGAAGAGATGAAGAATGTGGCTCCTTCTCAAAATACAATGGGACAACCCTAGCCAGTTTGGCACAGTAAATAGAGCATCAGCCTGCAGACTGAAGGGTCCTGGGTTTGATTCCAGTCAATGTCACATGCCTGGGTTATGGGTTTAATCCCTAGTGGGGGCATGCAGGAAGCACCCAATCAATATTCTCTCTCATCATTGATGTTTTTATCTCTCCTTCTCTTTTCCTATCTGAAATCAATAAAAATATATTTTAAAAGCACACAATATGACAGAGAAAGACAAGTATCACATGATCTCACTCATATGTGGAATCTAAAGAACATAATAAACTGATGAACAAAATATATCCAGAAACATGTAAACAGAATAAACTATAGAATATCAGAGGAAGGTGGGGGTGGGTGGATGGGAAAGGATTGACCAAATAACTTGTCTGCATATATGTGTAACCAGTAGACATAGACAGTAGTGTGGTGAAAGGCCTGGGTGAGGGGGAGGTGCAGGCTAGAAGGGATCAATGGGGAAAAAGAGGGACCTATGTAATACTTTCAACAATAAAGATTAAAAAACACACAATAGGCCAAAGCATTACAGAAGCCAGATAAATTAATGGGTGCAGGAATTCATTTAATTGGAATCAAAGGACATTATTCTTTACTTTTAGGCTGACAAGGAAGAGAGGCAGTAGCCAGCATGTTTTACGGTGTGCCCAAATCTGCCAGAGTCCCACAGCTGGTGAGTCCCTACTTTACTGTTTTCATCATAGTGGGTATAAGCAGGAAGAATTACAGAATTTATTTCTTGAACTGAATATTTAAAAAATTGGTCAGAATAGATCACTTCATAAAAAAAATTTTTTTAAATGCAAGTAAACTGGAATACCCAATCAAAAAGCTGGTAAGTTCAAATAAAGAAGTAAAATGAAATAGGTCTCCTGTGTGGCATTAGTTGGTTTCCAAAGTTTATTCCTCAGGAGAGTCAGTCACCTGAGTGATGGTGAAATCTACCCCAAGCCTTGACTTCTCAGCAAGTGTGACAGGATATTCTGAGATGGTTATTGTGTGGACCACATGTTAGAAACAGTGCCTGGTAAACAAGCACTATTAGATCTTATAGGTATTTCTAACAGTTGATCAGTGAGCATGACATTGAATTAGTCTATATAACAGAGCTTTGTGCTACCTTTGGGATATTAAGTATTGCTAATACAAAAAGAATCTGTGTCAATCTCTTAAGATTTAAATTGTCTGTAAATTAAGGACCACCATTTCTCTCAGTTTCTCCAATACCTGGAGGTGGGGAATGAGCGGAGGAGGGGGGAGGGGGTCAGGGACAGTCTGAGCAGCGACAGGGAGATGGATGGAGAGAGACTCCACTAGGAGCCTCTGCAAGTGGACGTGATTTACTCCATCCATCCCAGGAAGGATTCAACCCCTTTTCACATTTGAGGGAGGATGCTTTCCTGCCCCTCTTTTTCCCCCATGGATGACTGTTTGTGTAGCTCTGGGAGGGTGCCAGTGGGGCAGCTCACCCTGGAGACAAGGTGGATGGGGGCTGGTCTCTTCACAGAGAGGCCTCTGATCCAAACAGAGACCCTGAGGTGCTGGTAGCCAGGCCCAGTACTAGCTTCCCACTGTCCCCTGCCCTTCAGTGCCAAGCCCGGGATGCCTGTGTGGGGTGTGCATCTAGGCACCTGTTGTTGATATTAAGGAATATAGGCCTGGAAGAGCAAGTCTAGGGGTGAACTTACTTGTCTCCGTGACTCCTGTGCAGCAGACAGGGGACAAGTTCTCAGCTGTCCTAGCTCTTTCCTTGCGTGTTCCTCCTGCATCTGGCTCCTCCAGATACTGACTGTTCTCTTTAAAAGCTGAAAGTCATGCCAGATACTACAGCCAAGAAGCTATGGGTTGGGTTGACAAGAACCCAAATCTAAAGGCCATGTGCTTCTTTGAGAACTGAATCATTGGGTCTCCCCCGGCCCTCCCTGCCCTCACCCTCTTTTTTTTTTTTTTTTCTTTTTTTTTTTAAACTGAGGCAGGAGAGCAGGTGACCTGAGAAGAAAGTTGAAGTTCCTCCACACCTGTCCTCAGAATTCCAGGTTGGTCTCACCTCAGGTGGCTTGTGTTTCCTGAACCCACAAGCAATACAGAACAGCAGGCTGAATGTGAGCCATGGGACAGCAGGGGTAGTTTTGTGAGGAAAGAGGCTTGTTTTTTAATCTCTTTTTCTTAAAATATTTCACTTGTTCAATTATTTTTGTTCAACATAATTTTGTTTCATTAGCAAGACAACAACAACAACAAGCAAAAACATAAAAAACACTGTGTACAAAATTCTTGATTTTATAACCCAGTCGAGCTCACTATTCTTCTGTTACATATAGTTGGTTTCTTGCTTATACAAGGGTGGATCCAGATTTGGTGGGGGAGGGAGTGAGGACAGTATAATTTGAGAGTCTGTTTCAAATAAAGCAACAGAAAAACACAAATGAAAAGGAAATATTCAGTCTGGCCAGCAACCCAGTGTTTGGACCCAAGCACCTAGAAGTCACTTGTTAGATTCCAGGTCAGGGCACATACTTGGATTGCCCGTCAGTATGGGGCATGCAGGAGGCAGCCAATAATGTTTTTCTCTCATTCATGTTTCTCTCGCTCCCTTCGTCTCTCTCTAAAAAACAATAAAAACATATTTAAAAAACAACAACAAAATCCAAAAAACGACCAGAAGGATGTATTAATATTTTTATAAAGCTGACAAATGTTACAAACATTTAGTCTCATCAGGTTGTTCCTTTCGGTTAAGGTACTCTTGTCATATTTGAAATTCTGTGTGAGCTAGAATGCTGGCTTATATATTTTAGTTGTATATCAGGGAAATTTTCATTTACCTTTTAAAAAAAAGCATTCCATTGTACTGAACTATAGAACAAAAATTGTATCAATTCTTTGAGTGTCAATTTCATTTTAGCCAATATGTTTCTATGAAATGGTCTCTTTGATAAAAACAGTGATAAATAAAAAAAAAAACAGATTATGGAGACTTAATTTTTACAACACTAACAAAAATAGATTTATATTATGTTGCATAAAGAAGATTGTTAAATAAAATAACATCAGAGAGAGAGGAGAAGATGGCAGCGATATAGGCAGACGCATCCCAGGTCGTGTCCCGGAACAAATGGAGTGAGCAGCCGAAACTAATAACACCCACCCCGAATTGGCGAAATGCTCAGCTGGTGAGACAGTTTGCAGCCGGGAAGGGCAGAACTCCCCTGGAAAGGTAAAAAAAACAACAACCAGGGATTTGGGCAGGAAAGTTTGCCAGACCTCTGAGCCCAGAGGGTCAGGGGGAGACCGTGTGTCAGACAGCCGAGTCCCTTGGGACAGGCATAGCCCCTGACTGGGGAAAGGAGATCTGCGGGATTCCTGGCACCGCTGGGGGGATTTGAGAGCTGGGTTCTGTGATCACGGAGGACTGAGCCTAAAGGGGGCAGCCTGAAGAGCTGACCAGACCATGCAGTGCCGGTAAGAGAAGAGCTTACAGGAACCAAGCCTTCCCCGTCTCCGTGGCCGGCGTTTGTTTGTTTGTTCTCACTGAATCCTGTTCATGGGTCATTTTGGATATAGACATTCACCTGTGCTGAAGAGAGGGAGAGGGTGCGGAGGAGTGGAATCTGGGGAGAGACTGAGGAGAGAAGGGTGGCCAGAAGAGGTGGCAGCGAATTGAGTGCTGAGACACCCCTGAGCCCAGGACTGGGGCAGCCATTCTCTCCAGAGAGTGAGACTCCTGCCCCCAGCCCCCAAGCAAGGAGCACAGCCACACCCAGATTCCACCCTGAACAAGATCAAGGATTAAAATAATCTGATCAGTCCCTGGGAGATAACAGGATCTGGCCTATAGAGGGATTTTCAATCCCAGCAACAACACAGAGCAGGTAACTATTAAGGAACCAGCTCTGCATAGTTGACCTCTCCAAATCACTTTTAAGTGCGATAAAGATGCCGTATAGCCTCAGAGGCCAACCCCAGAACACTGCCACCCAGAGGCTAAGCCACAAACTGACTCTTTGCTAAACACACGATAAGGCAGTCTGGGAAACAAATACGGCCTGCTTTAAAATAAGGACTGTGGTTTACAACACAGAGGAACAGTGTATCGCAGGGAAACTCAACACTCTCCTGAATACCTGGCAGGAATAAAGGCGAGCCAGACTGAAGAATAGAAGAACCGAAGGACCTTCACTACTGCAATTTTTTTTTTCTGTTTTCACCTTTTAACTAAGAAACCAATTTTTTTTCTTCTTTTTTTTTCTTTTTTCTTTTTTTTTCTTTCTTTCTTCTTCTTTTTCCATCAACTGATTTTACCCTTTTAATTACTACCTTCTTATTTTTAACCAGTATTATTACTGCTACCATTTTACCATTTTTTAAAGTGCCATTTTATTTTCTCTTTATATTATTTTGGGATTAGTGTTCTCCATTCTATTTTCATCGTTATATTATTGGTTGTTTCTAGTTTGCATTCATCTCCAGAGAGCTGTTGCTGGAATTTGTTGGGATTAGTGGCTGTTCTATAGGAGTATTCTCCTCATATAAAAAGTCTCTTCCCCTCTTCCACTTCATTCCTCTTTTCACTCTTTTTTTTCTTTTCTTTTCTCGCTTTTATTTTCCCCCCTCCTGTTTCCCAATTTCATTTTTGCACTCCTCTTTTTGGTCCCGACTTTTCTTTTCTTTTTTCTCTTTTATCTTCCTTCTTCCTTATCCCCTAATTGTCTTAATTTGGGCGGTCACCTTTATTTGGGGTTATTAATTTCGTGAATATATTTGTGTTTAGTGCCTGGTACGTGGTGCCTTGTTGTGTTGTATTTTGTGCCTTTAAATCAACGCAGCAGATCCAAGCAACAGCAACCTCCTGAGCACCACACCCTCTGCTGAGGAACAGCAGCTGTACATGAAACCTCCTCCCACCAGCCAGAAGAGCCACTGCAGCTGTGAACAGCACCCACCAGAGGAGCTGCTGCCAACTGAAGAGCAGCTGCTACCGCAACCGTCCGAAGAGCAACCACAGACCAAGGAGTCACTGCCACCCAGGGAGCAGCCACTGAACGACTCTAGATATGTCAGTGAGATCAAAGATGGGTAGACAAAGAAACCCCCAAAGGAAAGAGAAAAAGGACTCTCCAGAAAAGCAGCTAAGTAATACAGAGGCATGCAACATGACAGAAAAAGAATTCAGAATAAGGGTCCTAGATTGTATAAACTGGATGGAGGAAAAAATCGACAACCTCTTCAAGAAGCAAGAAGAAACATGAAAAAATCAATAACATATGGAAGAAGCTAGAAGAAACAGATTAAAAAATCAACAACTTAAGTAAGACCCAAGAAGAAATGAAGAGTGATATAGCTGCAATGAAAAACACCATTGAAAGTATCAACAGTAGACTAGAAGAGGCGGAGGACCGAATTAGTGAATTAGAAGACAAGGAAGCAAAACACACCCAAAATGTACTGCAATTGGAGAAAAAAATTAAAAGACAGGAGGAGAGCCTAAGGGAGCTTTGGGACAACATGAAACGAAACAACATACGAATAATAGGGGTACCAGAACAACAGAAAGATGAACAAGGATTAGAAAACCTATTTGAAGAAATAATATCAGAAAACTTCTCTGAGGTGGGGAAGAAAAAAGTCACACAAGCCCAGAGAGTCCCAAACAAGGTGAACCCGAAAAGACCCACACCAAGACACATCATAATTACCATGGCAAATGTTCAGGACAAAGAGAGAATCTTACAGGCTGCAAGAGAGAGACAGAAAGTTACATACAAGGGATCTCCCATTATATTATCAAATGATTTCTCAACAGAAACACATCAGGCCAGAAAAGAATGGACGGAAATTTACAAAGTGATGCAAAGCAAAGGACTGAATCCAAGAATACTCTATCCAGCAAGGCTATCATTCAAGCTTGAAGGGGAAATAAGAAGCTTCACAGACAAAAAAAGGCTAAGGGAGTTTATCACCACCAAGCCAGCAATGCAAGGAATGCTAAAGGGTCTGGTATAAAAAGAAGAAATAAAAAGCTCAGAAAGAAAACAGCCACACAAAAAAAGAAATGGCTACAAACAAGTACCTTTCAATAATAACTTTAAACGTAAACGGACTAAATGCTCCAACCAAAAGACATCGAGTGGCTGAATGGATAAAAAGACATGACCCATACATCTGCTGTCTACAAGAGACCCACCGCATTAGAAGGGACTCACACAGACTGAAAGTGAAAGGATGGAAAAATATCTTTCAGGCAAATAGAAAGGAAAAGAAAGCTGGGGTAGCAATACTTATATTGGACAAAATAGACCTCAAAGTGAAGGCCATAACAAGAGATAAGGGAGGCAACTTCATAATACTAAAGGGATCAATACAACAAGAAGATATAACCCTGGTAAACATATATGCACCCAATGCAGGAGCACCCAAATTCATATAAAAACTCCTGGAAGATATCAAAGGAGAGATCGACAACAATAAAATCATAGTAGGGGACTTTAATACACCACTGACAGCACTGGATAAGCCCTCTTGACAAGCAATCAGCAAAGATACAGCAATCCTAAATGACTCACTAGATCAGATGGACTTAATAGACATCTTCAGAACACTTCACCCCAAAGCCAGGGAATATACATTCTACTCAAGTGCTCATAAGACATATTCAAAAATAGACCATATATTGGGTCACAAGCAAAGTATCCCCAAATTCAAGATGATTGAAATTATAAAAAGCATCTTCTCAGACCACGATGGCATAATATTAGAAATAAAATACAATAAAAACAACCCAAAATACTCAAACACCTGGAAGCTGAATAGCATGCTATTAAATATTGATTGGGTTACCAATGAGATCAAAGAAGAAATTAAAAACATCCTGGAAACTAATGACAATGAAAACACAACAATCCAAAACCTATGGGACACACTGAAAGCAGTCCTGAGAGGGAAGTTTATAGCTCTACAGGCCTATCTCAAAAAACAAGAAAAAATGGTAGTAAATCATCTAACTCTACAACTCAAAGAATTAGAAAGAGAGCAACAAGAAACCCCAGAGTGAACAGAAGGAAGGAGACAATAAAGATTAGAGCAGAAATAAATGACATAGAGACCAAAAAAACAACACAGAAAATCAATGAAACCAAGAGCTGGTTCTTTGAAAGGATAAACAAGATTGACAAACCTCTAGCCAGACTCACCAAGAATCAAAGAGAGAGGACCCAAATAAACAAAATCAGAAACGATAGAGGCGAAATAACAACAGACCCCACAGAAATACAAATGACTGTTAAAAAATACTATGGACAGCTCTACTCCAACAAACTAGACAACCTGGAGGAAATGGACAAATTCCTAGAAAAATACAACATTCCAAAACTCAATCAGGAAGAATCTAAAAATCTCAACAGGCCAATAACTATGGAAGAAATTGAAGCAGTCATCAAAAAGCTTCCATCAAACAAAAGCCCAGGACCAGACGGCTTTACAGGGGAGTTTTACCAAACATTCAAGGAAGAACTAAAACCTATCCTCCTCAGACTACTACAAAAAATTCAAGAGTAAGGAACACCTCCAAGCTCATTCTATGAAGCCAGCATCACCCTAATACCAAAACCAGATAAAGACAACACAATGAAAGAGAATTACAGGCCAATATCCCTCATGAGCATAGATGCCAAACTCCTCAACAAAATCTTAGCAAATCGAATCCAGCAGTACATCAGAAAGATCATACACCATGACCAAGTAGGATTTATCCCAGGGATGCAAGGATGGTACAATATCCGCAAATCAATAAACGTTATACATCACATAAACAAATTGAAAGAAACAAACCACATGGTCATATCAATTGATGCAGAAAAAGCATTTGACAAAATTCAACACCCATTTTTGATAAAAACTCTCAGTAAGGCGGGAGTAGAAGGATCATACCTCAACATAATAAAAGCCATATATTACAGGCCTACAGCCAGCATCATACTCAATGGACAAAAACTAACACCATTTCCCCTAAGAACAGGAACAAGACAGGGATGCCCCCTCTCACCACTCCTGTTCAACATAGTACTGGAAGTGTTAGCCATTGCAATTAGTCAAGAAGAAGAAATAAAAGGCATCCAAATTGGAAAAGAAGAAGTAAAACTGTCCTTATTTGCAGACGACATGATATTATACATACAAAACCCTAGAGACCCCATCAAAAAGCTACTAGACTTAATACATGAATTTGGCAATGTAGCAGGATACAAAATTAACCCCAAGAAATCTGAGGCATTTCTATACACCAATAGTGAACTTTCAGAAAGAGAGATTATAAAAACTATCCCGTTTACCATCGCACCAAAAAAATTAAGCTACCTAGGAATAAACTTAACTAAAGAGGTAAAAGACCTCTACTCAGAAAACTACAGGACGTTGAAAAAAGATGTAGAGGAAGACATAAACAGATAGAAGAATATACCGTGTTCATGGATTGTTAGAATCAACAACATTAAAATGTCCATACTACCCAAAGCAATCTAAAAATTCAATGCACTTCCCATTAAAATACCAATGGAATACTTCATAGATCTAGGACGAACTCTCCAAAAATTCATCTGGAATAAAAAAAGACCCCGAATACCTACAGCAATCTTGAAAAAGAACAAAGTAGGTAGGATCTCAATACCAGATATCAAGTTGTATTACAAAGCCACTGTTCTCAAAACTGCCTGGTACTGGCACAAGAATAGGCATATAGATCAATGGAATAGAATAGAGAGCCCAGAACTCGGCCCAAACCAATATGCTCAATTAATATTTGACAAAGGAGGCAAGAACATACAGTGGAGTCAAGATAGTCTCTTCAATAAATGGTGTTGGGAAAATTGGACAGATATATGCAAGAAAATGAAACTAGACCACCAACTTACACCATACACAAAAATAAACTCAAAATGGATAAAGGACCTAAATGTACGACAGGAAACCATAAAAATTCTCGAAGAATCCAAGGGCAACAAAATCTCAGACATATGCCGAAGCAATTTCTTCACTGATACAGCTCCTAGGGCACTTGAAACTAAAGAGAAAATGAACAAATGGGACTACTTCAAAATAAAAAGCTTCTGCACAGCAAAAGAAACCATCAACAAAACAATGAGAAAACCCACTGTTTGGGAAAATATATTTGCCAATGTCATATCTGATAAGGGCCTAATATCCAAAATTTATAGGGAACTCATACAACTTAACAAAAGGAAGATAAACAATCCAATCAAAAAATGGGCAAAGGACCTAAATAGACACCTTTCAAAAGAGGACATTCAGAAAGCCAAGAGACATATGAAAACATGCTCAAAGTCACTAATCCTCCGAGAGATGCAAATCAAAACAACAATGAGGTACCACCTCACAACTGTCAGACTGGCTATCATCAACAAATCAACAAACGACAAGTGCTGGAGAGGATGTGGAGAAAAAGGAACACTTTTGCACTGCTGGTGGGAATGCAGACTGGTGCAGCCACTATGGAAGACAGTATGGAGTTTCCTCAAAAAACTGAAAATGGAACTCCCATTTGACCCTGTGATCCCACTTCTAGGAATATATCCCAAGAAACCAGAAACACCAATCAGAGAGGATATATGCACCTCTATGTTCATAGCAGCACAATTCACCATAGCTAAGATCTGGAAACAGCCTAAGTGCCCATCAGTAGATGAATGGATTAGAAAAATGTGGTACATCTACACGATGGAATACTATGCTGCTCTAAAAAGGAAGGAACTCTTACCATTTGCAACAGCATGGATGGAACTGGAGAGCATTATGCTAAGTGAAATTAGCCAGTCAATGAAGGAAAAATACCACATGATCTCACTCATTCATGAATAATAGAGACCATTATAAACTTATGAACAATAATAGATACAGAGGCAGAGCTGCCTCAAACAGATTGTCAAACTGCAGCGGGAAGGCCGGGGAGGGTTGGGGGGCAGGACGTAGGGGGGTAAGAGATCAACCAAAGGACTTGTATGCATGCATATATGCATAACCAATGGACATAAGACACTGGGGGATAGGGGAGGCTAGGGGACTGTCTAGGGCGGGGAGGAAAACATGGACACATATGTAATACCCTTTGTAATACTTTAAGCAATAAAATTAAAAAAAAAGAGGCTTCTTTCCATATAGTGACATCAATCATTTGGGTTAGAGAAGGGCATGTTTGCCCAGTGCATAGATTTCTGCACCCTTGCTCCTACATATAGCATCTTAGCCTTGAACATTCTGATTAAGATTTCCATGCTCAGAGTGGCCTTGGACATCTGGTGTACTCTAAACAAGGCCTCTGTACTCTAACTGGCCTTGACCATCCGACATGCTCTAGACAGGGTCCCACACTATCTTAAGGTGGGACTGAGGATTCTCTTATGTGGGTCTGTGAAGAAGCCCCACATGGCCCATGTACATTGAAAGCAGCAGGTCAGGTACCGCTACAGACCTGTATGGCCCTCACATGGGTGTTTCTCTTTCTCATTTCTGGGATGTATTTGTGCTAGCGTGTGTGTGCATATGCTCTGTGTGTGTGCTTTTAGTCACATGAGGGTGCATCAATATTCCCTTGCAGAAATGTGTGCCCACCTGTGTGAGAGTATGCCCTCCTAGAGATCAAAGTTGAGTAATCCAGAGGTTGGTTTTCTGCCCTCTCTGAGTTCACAGGGTCAGTTGGTGTATCTTCTACGTGACTCTCCCTCTGTTTTCACTTCAAGTGCCCTCGGATCTAGAATCTGGGGCAGGGCTCCTTCTGAGGGCATGCTAACCCTCCCCATCTCTTGGATGATCTAGGGCCCTTTGGTACCTCTTCCCTCAGCAACTAGACAGCTGAGTCAGTTCCTTGCAGGTCCTCTGAGGGAAGGTGATTCAGGATGATGGGGTCAGGGAGCAGCTCTCCTGGGGGCAAAGGGCTGAACCTCTTGCCTGGACCATGGACATGGTTATTTGTCTGAGGGATACAGAACTGCAGGAATGGCCCTAATTTCACCTCTGTTTATCCTGTAAACTACAACCTGTAAATAGCAGTTAGCATTCCTATTGTAACAAAATTAACTTTTATGAAGTAAATTATGTTTCCTAGCCTAACAAAAACTCCACATTATAAAACAAACACACACACACACACACAAGCAATAGAAAGCACTCAATTTATTTGTTAAAGAAATTTTGTTTGATTTTAAAAGCAAAGTTGTCACAAAATAAATAAAATAGAATACTAGAGAAGAGAGAGGGTATCCAACAAGGTAGAAATAGGCTGGACTGGGTTACTGTGGAGTTAATGACTTGTGGTTCACCTCAAAGATGCACTAACAATGGTATCTTCTGCTTTCTATATCTTCAGTAAAATCTACTACACTCGCAAGTGCTTTTTGGATTGTCTTGCATTGGCACATGGGTGTTATAGGAGGTTTTATATCCAGCTCTATCTCAAATTGGATTGTCTTCACAAGTCATGGCTGGGAGGAATCAGTCAATGACCCAGCATGGTCTCAGCTAGCCCTTGAAAACCACTCAAATGTAACAGAAAAACCATGAGAATCATTCCTGCATTTCTGTTTGGGGAGAACAAGTAGTTTAGATGTCATGTTTCAGTTAGAGAAATGTTTTTCTTTGAATATGAGATTCCAGCAAAGTATATCCATCATGAACTAGCACATGAGAGAGAGAGAGTTGTGAATATTAATTACCAGTTAAGAGAATGGAAGCCTATGGCAATATATGTAGAAAATCCTAAAAACGCAACATAAAATTGTTAGAACTAATAAATGAATTCCATAATTTTTCAGGATACAAAATCAACTTACAAAAAACACAGTTGCATATCTGTACACTAACAACAAATTATGCAAAAGAGAAATTAAGCAAAGAATCCCATTTACAGTGGCATCATAAAGAATAAAATACTTAGAATTAAATTTAACCAAGGAGATATAAGATTTGTACAATAAAAACTAAAACACTGATGAAAGAAATTAAAGCAGACACAAATAAATGAAAGAACATTTTGTGTTTAAGAATGACAATTGTTGCCAAAACCGGTTTGGCTCAGTGGATAGAGCGTCGGCCTGCGGACTGAAAGGTCCCAGGTTCGATTCCGGTCAAGGGCATGTACCTGGGTTGCGGGCACATCCCCAGTGGGAGATGTGCAGGAGGCAGCTGATCGATGTTTCTCTCTCATCGATGTTTCTGACTCTCTATCTCTCTCCTTTCCTCTCTGTAAAAAATCAATAAAATATATTTAAAAAAAAAAAAAAAAAAAAAAGAATGACAATTGTTAAGTCATACTACACAAAGCAACCTAAAGATTTGCTGTAGTTCTTGTCAGAATCCTAATGATATTTTTTTACAGCCATAAAAAGAAATTCTACAATTCATATAGATCCACAAAAGACCCTAAATAGCCAATGATATTTCCAGCAAGCAGAACAAAGCTTGAGGCATCACACTTACTGATTTCAAAATATATTACAAAATGATGGTAATCAAAACAGTATGATGCTTGCATGAAAATTGACAACTAGACCAACGGAGCAGAATAGAGAGCCCAGAAATGCATCCATACATATATGGTCTACTGATCTTTGACTAGGGTGTCAAAAGTACACAATGGGGAAAAGTATACTCTTCAGCAAATAGTGTTAGGAAAACTGGATATCTGCATGTCACAGAATAAATTGGACCCTTATCTTGCACCATACCCGAAAGCTACTCAAAATGGAGAAGCGGCGCAAAAGGAGCGGCCAGGGGGCGGCGGCGGCGCTCGCGGCGCCGGACCTGGTGGCCTCGCTGGGCGGCAGCGGCGAGGGCGCCAGTGGCGCCCGCTGGCTTCCCTGGGAGCCGCACCAGCGGAGCCAGTGGCCCGAGCGCAGCGAGCACCGGAAGCAGCGACGTGGTCTAGGCCTCTGGGGTGTCGGGCTTGGCGCCGCAGGAAGCCAAATATCTGTTACCAACTTTGGAAAAAGAATTATTCTTGGCAGAGCACAGTGATCTTGAAGAAGGTGGTCTGGACCTGTGTCATTAAAACCAGTTAGTTTCTACATATCAAACAAAAAAGAAATGCTTCAGCAGTGCTTCTGTGTCATCGGAGAGAAGAAGTTACAGAAAATGCTGCCTGACTTGTTAAAGAACTGTTCAGTAGAAGAAATTAAAAAATTATGCCAAGAACAGTTAGAACTCCTATCTGAAAAAAAAATATTGAAGATTCTTGAGGGTGACAATGGTATGGACTCTGATTTGGAAGAGGAGGCAGATGGCTCGAAAAAGGGATCTGATTTAGTCAGTCAACAAGACATCTGTATAGATTCTTCTTCATCCCTGAAAGAGAACAAGCAACCTGAAGGTCTGGAATTAAAACAAGGCAAAGGGGAAGATAGTGATGTTCTCAGTATAAATGCAGGTGCTTATGACAGCGACATAGAAGGCCCATGCAATGAAGAGGCAGCTGCTCCTAAGGTCCCAGAAAATACAGTCCAGAGTGAAGCTGGTCAGATAGATGATCTGGAGAAAAGACATTGAGAAAAGTGTGAATGATATTCTGGGACTGACAGAGACTAGGAGCACAAAGCAGCTTCCCTAACTGTTCCTCCACCAGAAGATGTTCAGCCTTCTGCACAGCAGCTGGAGCTGCTAAAACTTGAGATGAGGACAAGAGCCATTAAAGCCCTGATGAAAGCTGGTGATATAAAAAAGCCAGCCTAGTTATTTAATTTGAACCTGAATTTTAGGTGTGTTTGAACAAAGCCACATGATATGACTTTGTATCTGAAATTTATTTGGGTCTTACATGATATTTCTCATGTAACCCTTGTTAGATAAACTCAATCTAGACCTAAAATACCTATGGCTATTTTTGTTGATGTTACTTTTTTTAAAAAATATATTTTATTGATTTTTTACAGAGAGGAAGGGAGAGGGATAGGGAGTTAGAAACATCGATGAGAGAAACATCGATTAGCTGCCTCCTGCACACTCCCCACTGGGGATGTGCCCGCAACCAAGGTACATGCCCTTGACTGGAATCGAACCCGGGACCCTTGAGTCCGCAGGCCGACGCTCTATCCACTGAGCCAAACTGGTCAGGGCAGATGTTACTTTTATATTATATATGTGTTATTGTTTTATGAGTGCATGACAAATATTGTTAGATAATTGGATACTTTGTTAGATAAGTATTTTAGCTTGTCTGCAGATTAATATCTGAAAAGCCATTAGCAGAGTCATGGTAATTTTTTTATTAATTTTTAAATATTTTGGTACCAAGCCTAAAAGCTTAAGAAAAATTGACTAAGCATGTTGCTCTTAAGACCACCTATATTTTGCAATGAAATATTAAATTAGTGTTCCTAGATTTGTTAACAATTTAAGAATTTTAGTTATGCTCATATGCACCTTGAAAATATGTATTATCTTGAAGATATATACCTTCTATGGTTGTGGATTTACTAGTAAAAACCGAGTAACATTTTTTATAGTAAGGCTTAGAGATCTGAAATGTCTGAGAAAAACTCATTTAATAAAGAAAAAAAGGACAATGTAACTCAGTTTTTAATAATGTAGAGTAGTTGCCCAGTTTTAGTTCCAATAGACAAGCCATTCTGACAGGTATTTGATTTTTATTGGACACTTTGTTGAAGTGTTTTTCTTCACTAAAAAGGGAACATGTTTTCATTTTCATTCCAAGCTATCTGGAAGAGGAGAATATTTTATCATAGAGATGTTCGTCTGTTGTTTTTGCTTGAAGATCTGATGTGCTATAATTGCATGAATTAAAAATAATAAAGACTGTCATTCTGAATTTGAAGACTTTTGATACTTTTCCAAAAGCAAAATTAATTTCAGGAAGCTTTGATAAGTCGATGTTATAATTAATCTAATTTTGTATAGTTTTTGTAAATAACTAATAGTTATGGATGCCCCATCACTAATTGTAGTTGTTTGATACCAAAATACATTTAGGTAGAGACGCTTAACTTAAAATAAATTTTTTTTCCTAAATAAAAATAAATAAATAAATATAAATAAATAAATACTGATAAAAAAAATGGTGGAGGTATAGACGGACATGTCCCGTGCCTTGTCCCAGGGCTGTTAGGGTGAGCAGCTGAAGTGGGTAACATACAGCCCGAATAAGCAGAGGATATTCAGCTGAGAGACAGTTTGCAACCGGGAAAGGTGGAGGAATCCTGGAGAAAGCGGATGGTTGGAGACTGTGGCTGATATCTCTCCCGGAGCACCAGCTCAGCTGCAGAGACTAGGCAATCTTGAGTGGCTGTTTTTTGGAAATGTATACTGTTCATCCAAAGACCCAGCACCCAGAGATCGGCTGCTAACCTGGAAACACCGGATCTGGGACAGTGCGACTATGTGGAGTCCTGCTTCTCACGGAAAGGTCAGGTCTCGCCTGAAGGTGCGGTTGGCAATTCAGGTTGGGGAGAGGAGTGTGCGTGGGGAGGTCTGCGCCCCACAAAGACCACAGCCTTTGGGGCCAGTGTGATCCCCGAATGTGGAAGAGCTCCCACAGGGCTGCTGGCAGAAGGGAAAGCTTAAAATTAGCCCATAGCTGGACTGCATGCAAAAAGGCAACCTCAGATTTTGCCAGTGTGCAGGCTACTTAATGTAAGGAGAGAGAGGGCGCGCGGAAGAGACTGCGTGTGCTGGAAGGTGCAGGGTTGCGAATTCGCGCAACTCCTCAGGCTCTTGTTTTTCTTTTTCTCTTCCCCTTAAATCTTTGCATTTGATTATTAAACCCAGTGCATGGGATTGCCCAGTTGGGGACACTCGCAAAGACTGCAGGGGAAAGTTGTTTTTGTGGAACCTGGGAAACAGAGCGGGGTAAAGATTAAAGAACCAGCTCTGGGCAGTGGACTTCCCCAAACCAGTTTTAAGTGCAATAGAGAAAATAAAGCCTTGCTACTGGATAGAGAGGCTGCATAGCCTCGGAGGTCAATCCAGAAACACTACCACCCAGAGGCTGAGCCACAAACTGACTCTTATGTAAATAAAATTAAGGCAGTCTGGGAAACAAATACAGCCTGCTTTAAAATCAGGACTGTGGTTTACAACACGGAGGAACAGTGTATCTCAGGGAAATTCAACACTCTCCTGAATACTTGGCAGGACTAAGGCATGCCATACTGAAGAGTAGAAGAACTGAAGGACCTTCAATACTGCAAATTTTTATTTATTTTTTTATTCTTTTTTCACCTTTTAACTAACACACAATTTTTTTTTCTTTTTTCATCACCTGATTTACCATTTTAATTACTACATTTTTTTAACTAGTATTATTACTGCTACCATTTTATCATTTTTTAAAGTGTCATTTTATTTTCTCTTTATTTTATTTTGGGATTAGTGTTCTACATTCTATTTTCATCATTCCTTTTTCTCTACCTCAATTTTACCTCTATGCTAAAAACCTCTTCCTCACTTTTCCCCTTTTGTTGTCCTGTTTCTCTTACCCTATTCCTGTTTTAGATTTTCCCTATTCCTTCTTTTTACCCCCTGTCAAAATTTCACCCTACTTATATATCCTATTTCCAATCCCCTGCTCTAAATCCTCATATACCTCTCCTTATCTTTCTTCACTATCCAAATTTTTTTTCTTTTCTCTCTCTGTTGTTTTGTTGTTGTTTGCTTGATTGTTGAGTATATTCGTTTTTTTTAGGATTGTTTGTGAGGTTGTTTTTCTTTTTCTTTTTATTTTTCTGTTGTTTTTTTTCTCCAAGTCATTTTTGTGCTCCTGTTTTCCCTTGCCTCGCTTGATATTATTGGTTGTTTGTAGTTTGCATTCATCTCCAGGGATCTGTTGCTGGAATTTGTTGGGATTAGTGGTGGTTCTATTGGAGTTTTCTCCTCATATAAATAGTCTCTTCCCCTCTTCTACTGCATTCTCTCTTTTCTCTCTTACTTTTTTTTCTTCCTATTTCCCAATTTCATTTTAGCACTCCTTTTTTTTTTCTTTTTTCTCTTTTCTCTTTTTCTCTTCTTTCTTCCTTATCCCCTAATTCTCTTAGCTTGGTTGGTCACCTTTATTTGGTGTTATTAAGATCATGAATACATTTGTGTTCAGTGCCTGGTACGTTATGCCTTGTTGTGTTGTATTTTGTGCCTTTAAATCAACACAGCAGATCGAAGCAACAGTAGCCTCCTGATCACCACACCTGTCTGAGGAACAGCAGCTGTGTATGAAGCCTCCCCCCACCAGCGAGAAGAGCCACCACAGCTGTGAATAGCACCCACCAGAGGAGCTGCTGCCAACTGAGGAGCAGCTGCCACCACAACTGCTCGAGGAGCAGCCACAGCCTGAGGAGCCACTGCATCCCAGGCAGCAGCCCCTGAACGACTCAACATCTAGATATGTCAGTGAGATCAAACATGGGTAGACAAAGAAACTCCGAAAGGAAGAAAGGGAGGACTTGCCAGAAAAGCAGCTAAGTGATACAGAGGGATGCAACATGACTGAAAAAGAACTCAGATTAAGGGTCCTAAAGTGCATAAATCGGATGTAGGAAAAAATCAACAACTTATGCAAGAAGCAAGAAGAAACAGATGAAAAAATTAATAACTTATGTAAGAATCAAAAAGAAATGGATGAAAAAATCAATAACTTAGGTAAGAACCAAGAGGAAATGAAGAGCAATATAGCTGCAATAAAAAACACCATTGAAAGTTTCTACAGTAGACTAGGAGAGGCAGAGGACCGAATTAGTGAAATAGAAGACAAGGAAGCAAAACAGATCCTACCCGAACTGCAATTGGAGAAAAAAATTAAAAGACAGGAGGAGAGCCTAAGGGAGCTTTGGGACAACATGAAACGAAACAACATATGAATAATAGGGGTACCAGAACAACAGAAAGAGGAACAAGGATTAGAAAACCTATTCGAAAAAAATAATATCAGAAAACTTCCCTGAGGTGGGAATGAAAAAAGTCACACAAGCACAGGGAGTCCCAAACAAGGTGAACTCAAAAAGACCCACACCAAGACACATCATAATTACCATGACAAATGTTCAGGACAAAGACAGAATCTTACAGGCTGCAAGATAGAGATGGAAAGTTACATACAAGGGATCTCCCATTAGATTATCAAATGATTTTTCAACAGAAATACATCAGGCCAGAAAAGAATGGACGGAAATTTACAAAGTGATGCAAAGCAAAGGACTGAATCCAAGAATACTCTATCCAGCAAGGCTATCATTCAAACTTGAAGGGGAAATAAGAAGCTTCACAGACAAAAAAAAAGGCTAAGGGAGTTTATCACCACCAAGGCAGCAATGGTAGAAATGTTAAAGGGACTGGTGTAAAAAGAAGAAATAAAAAGCTCAGAAAGAAAACAGCCACACAAAAAAAGAAATGGCTACAAACAAGTACCTTTCAACAATAACTTCAAACGTAAACGGACTAAATGCTCCAACCAAAAGATATCGAGTGGCTGAATGGAAAAAGAACATGACCCATACATTTTCTGTCTACAAGAGACCCACCTCATTAGAAGGGACTCACACAGACTGAAAGTGAAGAGATGGAAAAATATCTTTCAAGCAAATGGAAAGGAAAAGAAAGCTGGGGTAGCAATACTTATATCAGACAAAATAGACCTCAAAGTGAAGGCCATAACAAGAGATAAGGAAAGCCACTTCATAATACTAAAGGGATCAATACAACAAGAAGATATAACCCTGATAAACATATATGCACCCAATGCAGGAGCACGCAAATACATAAAATAACTCCTGGAAGATATCAAAGGAGAGATCGACAACAATACAATCATAGTAGGTGACTTTATTGCACAACTGACATCACTGGATAAATCCTCTAGACCAGCCGTGGGCAAACTACGGCCCGCGGGCCTGATCCGGCCCATTTGAAATGAATAAAACTAAAAAAAAAAAGACCGTACCCTTTTATGTAATGATGTTTACTTTGAATTTATATTAGTTCACATAAACACTCCATCCATGCTTTTGTTCCTGCCCTCCGGTCCATTTTAAGAACCCATTGTGGCCCTCGAATCAAAAAGTTTGCCCAACCCTGCTAGAGACAAACGATCAGCAAAGAAACAGCAATCCTGAATGACTCACTAGATCAGATGGACTTAATTGACATCTTCAGAAAACTTCACCCCAAAGCCACGGAATATACATTCTACTCAAGTGCTCATGGGACATATTCAAAATTAGACCACATTTTGGGTCACAAACAAAGTCTCCCCAATTTCAAGAAGATTGAAATCATAGCAACCATCTTCTCAGACCAGGAGGGCATAATATTAGAAATAAAATACAATAAAAACGACCCAAAATACTCAAACACTTGGAAGCTGAATAGCATGTTATTAAATATTGGTTGGGTTACCAATGAGATCAAAGAAGAAATTAAAAACATCCTGGAAAATAATGACAATGAAAACATAATTATCCAAAACATATGGGACACAATGAAAGCAGTCCTGAGGGGGAAGTTTATAGCTATACCAGCCTATCTCAAAAAACAAGCAAAAATGGTAGTAAGTCATCTGAATCTACATCTCAAAGAATTAGAAAGACAGCAAAAGAAAACCTCAGACTGAGCAGAAGGAAGGAGACAATAAGATTAGAGCAGAAATAAATGACATAGAGACCAGAAAACAATACAGAAAATGAATGAAACCAAGAGCTGGTTCTGTGAAAGGATAAACAAGATTGATGAACCTCTAGCCTGCATCACCAAGAAGCAAAGAGAGAGGACCCAAAAAAACAAAATCAGAAATGAAAGAGGCGAAATAACAACAGACCCCACAGAAATACAAATGATTGTTAAACAATACTATGGACAACTCTACTCCTACAAACTAGACAACCTGGAGGAAATGTACAAATTCCTAGAAAAATACAACATTCCAAAACTCAATCAGGAAGAATCTAAAAATCTCAATAGGCCAATAGCTATGGAAGAAATTGAAGCAGTCATCAAAAAGCTTCCATCAAACAAAAGCCCAGGACCAGACGGCTTCACGGGAGAGTTTTACCAAACATTCAAGGAAGAACTAAAGCCTATCCTCCTTAGATTATTCCAAAAAATTCAAGAGGAAGGAACACTTCCAAGCTCATTCTATGAAGCCAGCATCACCCTAATACCAAAACCAGGTAAAGACAACACAATGAAAGAGAATTACAGGCCAATATCCCTCATGAGCATAGATGCCAAACTCCTCAACAAAATCTTAGCAAATCGGATCCAGCAGTACATCAGAAAGATCATACACCATGACCAAGTAGGATTTATCCCAGGGATGCAAGGATGGTACAATATCCGCAAATCAATAAACATGATACATCACATAAACAAATTGAAAGAAACAAACCACATGGTCATATCAATTGATGCAGAAAAAGCATTTGACAAAATCCAACACCCATTTTTGATAAAAACTCTCAGCAAGGTGGGAATAGAAGGATCATAATTCAACATAATAAAAGCCATATATGACAAGCCCACAGCCAACATCATACTCAATGGACAAAAATAACACCATTTCCCCTAAAAACAGGAACAAGACAGGGATGCCCACTCTCACCACTCCTGTTCAACATAGTACTGGAAGTATTAGCCATTGCAATTAGACAAGAAGAAGAAATAAAAGGCATCCAAATTGGAAAAGAAGAAGTAAAACTGTCCTTATTTGCAGACGACATGATATTATACATACAAAACCCTAAAGACTCCATCAAAAAACTAGTTGACTCAATACATGAATTTGGCAATGTTGCAGGATACAAAATTAACCCCAAGAAATCTGAGGCATTTCTATACACCAATAGTGAACTTACAGAAAGAGAGACTAAAAAAACTATCCCATTTACCATTGCACCAAAAAAATTAAGCTACCTAGGAATAAACTTAACTAACGAAGTAAAAGACCTCTACTCAGAAAACTACAGGACGTTGAAAAAAGAGATAGAGGAAGACATAAATGGATGGAAGAACATACCGTGTTCATGGATTGGTAGAATCAACATCATCAAAATGTCCATACTACCCAAAGCAATCTATAAATTCAACGCACTTCCCATTAAAATACCAATGGCATATTTCACAGATCTAGGACGAACTCTCCAAAAATTCATCTGGAATAAAAAAAGACCCCGAATAGCTGCAGCAATCCTGAAAAAGAACAAAGTAGGTGGGATCTCAATACCAGATATCAAGCTGTATTACAAAGCCACTGTTCTCAAAACTGCCTGGTACTGGCACAAGAACAGACATATAGATCAATGGAATAGAATAGAAAGCCCAGAACTCGGCCCAAACCAATATGCTCAATTAATATTTGACAAAGGAGGCAAGAGCATACAGTGGAGTCAAGATAGTCTCTTCAATAAATGGTGTTGGGAAAATTGGACAGATATATGCAAGAAAATGAAACTAGACCACCAACTTACACCATACACAAAAATAAACTCAAAATGGATAAAGGACCTAAATGTACGACAGGAAACCATAAAAATTCTCGAAGAATCCAAGGGCAACAAAATCTCAGACATATGCCGAAGCAATTTCTTCACTGATGCAGCTCCTGGGGCACGTGAAACTAAAGAGAAAATGAACAAATGGGACTACATCAAAATAAAAAGCTTCTTCCCAGCAAAAGAAACCATTAACAAAACAACAAGAAAGCCTACTGCGTGGAAAAACATATTTGCCAATGTCATATCTGATAAGGGCCTAATATCCAAAATTTATAGGGAACTCATACAACTTAACAAAAGGAAGATAAACAGTCCAATCAAAAAATGGGCCAAGGACCTAAATAGACACCTTTCAAAAGAGGACATTCAGAAAGCCAAGCGACATATGAAAACATGCTCAAAGTCACTTATCATCTGAGAGATGCAAATCAAAACAAGAATGAGGTACCATCTCACACCTGTCAGACTGGCTATCATCAACAAATCAACAAACGACAAGTGCTGGAGAGGATGTGGAGAAAAAGGAACACTTGTGCACTGCTGGTGGGAATGCAGACTGGTGCAGCCACTATGGAAGACAGTATGGAGTTTCCTCAAAAAACTATAAATGGAACTCCCATTTGACCCTGTGATCCCACTTCTAGGAATATATCCCAAGAAACCAGAAACGCCAGTCAGAAAGGATATATGCACCCCTATGTTCATAGCAGCACAATTCACCATAGCTAAGATCTGGAAACAGCCTAAGTGCCCATCAGTAGATGAATGGATTAGAAAACAGTGGTACATCTACACTATGGAATACTATGCTGCTGTAAAAAAGAAGGAACTCTTACCATCTGCAATGGCATGGATGGAACTGGAGAGCATTATACTAAGTGAAATAAGCCAGTCAATGAAGGAAAATTACCACATGGTCTCACTCATTCATGAATAATAAAGACCATTATAAACTAATGAACAAAAATAGATACAGAGGCAAAGCTGCCTCGAACAGATTGTCAAACTGAAGCGGAAAGGCCGGGGAGCCGAATGGGGTCTGGGTAAGTGATCAACCGAAGGACTTATATGCATGCATATAAGCGTAACCAATGGACATAAGACACTTGAGGGTAGGGGAAGCCAGGGGATTTTCAAAGGCGGGGGAAAAAAGGAGACATATGTAATACCCTCTGTAATGTTTTAAGCAATAAAACAATTAAAAAAATAAATACTGCAATTTGTGGCAATATTCATGAACCTGGTTCATATTATGTTAAATAAAATATGCCAGACGCATATACTACATGATACCACTTTTATGAGGAATTAGAAACAATGAAAGTCAATGGAGCAGAGATTAGATTGGTGGTTTCCAGGGGCTGGTGGGTTGACTGAGGTATTATTTAAGGGCATAAAGTTTCAGTATGCGAGATAGATTTAAGGCAATGATTTTATTATTTATTTAAAAAATATTTTTATCGATTTAAGAGAGAAAGGGAGAAGGAGAAAGAGATAGAAAGAGAATCATTGATTGGCTGCTTCCTGCATGCCCACACTGAGAATTGAGCCCACAACCCTGGCATGTATCCTGACCTGGAATCAAACCATGTCCTCCTGGTCATTGGTCAATGCTCAACCCCTGAGTCATACCAGCGAGGCAAGGCAGTGGTTTTCATCTTTCTTTTCTCATGGCACACATAAACTAATTACTAAAAGAGCACTCTTAGTTATTAGTTTATGTATCTCTTTAGAAAATAAGGTTGAAAATTGTTGAATTAATGAATTATTTTTTAAAAATCATTTAAAAATATTTTTATTGATTTCAGAGAGGAAGGGAGTGTGAAAGAGAGATAGAAACATCAGTGATGAGAAAGAATCATTGATTGGCCACCTTCTGCACACCCGACACTGGGGATGGAGCCCGCAACCCAGGCATGTGCTCTGACCGGGAATCAAACCATGACTTCCTGGTTCATATACCATCACTCAGCTGCTGAGCCATGATGGCCGGGAAATTTTGACTTACTTTACACATTTCTGCTAGTCTTTACCCCCTGCCTCTGGCAACCCACAATCTATTCTATTAATAAATTGGCTGGGGCCCTAACCGGTTTAGCTCAGTGGATAGAGCATTGACCTGTGGACTAAAGTGTCCCAGGTTAGATTCCGGTTAAGGGCATGTAGCTTGGTTGTGGGCACATACCCAGTAGGGAGTGTGCAGGAGGCAGCTGATCAATGTTTCCCTCTCGTGGATGTTTCTAACTCTCTATCCCTCTGCCTTCCTCTCTGTAAAAAATCAATAATATATGTTTTAAGAAAAAATGGCTGGGTTTTTTGAGTCCACATGTAAGTGAGATCATATGGTATTCATCTTTCTCTGTTCTGACTTATTTCACTTAGTATATGCTCTTAAGGTCCATCCATATTGCTGCAAATGGCAAGGTTTCCTTTTTTTGTTATGACTAAGTAATATTGTATTATATATGCATTAGTGGTCCGGTGCATGAAATTCATGCACATTAAAAGGAGATTAATTAGAGGAAATATGTTAATATTGCTGTTTTCCCTTTCTCTATAATAGAAGTGTCAGAGATGAAAGAAAATTAGTAAAATGTATATGAAAATCTTCCTCCCATCAGAGTCTGGGGCATGCTGCAGGATCCAGAGTCAAGTCCTCGCCCACCCATGGAGCCTCAAAATCTTGCGAGACCCAGACCCGGCCGGCCCCACCCTTGTTAAAACCCTCCGGGCAGGGGGCACAGCCTCAGGTTCTCTGTCAAGCTCTGCCAGGCAGAAGGCACAGCCTCATGTCTCCCAATGTACCCTCAGGTCCTCCGGCCCAGTGCTTGAGGTCCCTTGGCCTGGCACCAGGGCGGGCGGTGCACCTTGAGCTGCCCCGGCAAGCCCTGCCTGGCCGGGGGCTCAACCTGAGGTTTCCTTTCAAGCCCCACTGGGTGGGTGGGGGATAGCCTGAGGTCTCCCAGCCTGGGCAGGGACGGGGTTGCACTTTGAGTTCCCCCATCAAGCCCTTCCAGGTGGGGGATGCAGCCTGAGATCCCCCGTCAAGCACCGCTGGGTGGGGGATGTGACCTGAGACCCCCATCAAGCCTCACTGGGCAGGAGGCACAGCCTCAGGTCCCGCAGCCTGGTGCTAGGAGGTGGGGTTCAGCCTTGGGTCCCCCATCCTGGTGCCTGGAGGGTGGTGCAGCCTCAGGTCCCCTGTCAAGCCCTGCCAGGTGTGGGGGCACAGCCTCAGGGCCCCATCAAACCCCACCAGGTGGTGGGGGGGAACAGCCTCAGGTCTCCTGGCCTGGTGCCAGGTGGGGGGCACAGCCTCAGGTCCACCAATGCTGGGGTTGAGGGGGCAGCTTGAGGTGCCCCATCAAGCTCTGCTGGGTGAGGGGCACAGCCGGAGGTCCCTGTCAAGCCCCGCTGGGCCGTGGGCGTGGCCTGAGGTCCCCCTGTCAAGTCCCACTGGGTCGGGGCACAGCCTCAGGTCCCTGTTGATTGTTAAGGCTCATTATGGGAATCAGCCTCCACTGTGGGTACAGCCATCTTGTGTTACAGCAGGACGGTCAATTTGCATATTCGCTCTTTATTAGCTAGAGGATGCTACATTTTCGTTAAAAAAACACACACACACATATTTTTATTGATTTCAGAGAGTAAGGGAAAAGGAGAGATAGAAACATCAGTGATGATAGAGAATCATTGATTGGCTGCCTCCCGCAGCCCTGCACTGGGGACGGAGCCCAAAGCCCAGGTATGTGTCCAGACAGGGAATCAAACTGTGACCTTCTGGTTCACAGGTTAATTCCCAACAACTGAGCCACTCTGGTCAGGTCACATTTTCTTTATCCATTCAGTTGTTGATGAGCCCTTAGAGTGTTTTCATATCCTGGCTATTGGAAATAATGCTGCAATGAATACAAGAGTACATATATCTTTCTGAGTTAATGTTTTGTTTTATTTGGATAAATACCAAGAAGTGGAATTGCTTAATTATATGTTAGCATTATTTTTAATTTTTGAGGAATCTTCATGTTTTTCATAGTGGCGACATCAATTTTGGTCTCATCATCAGTGCACTAGGGTTCCCTTTTCATCAGCATTTGTTATCTCTTGTACTGTTGATTATAGCCATGGAATATTTTAAATCTGATGAAGATTAATTTAACAATTGTTTTTCTTATATGTAGAGTGCATTTTATATGGTGTTAAGAAACTTTTATCTCTCCAAGATGAAAAATTTCTTCTGTTCTTTTAGCTTTCTTTTAGATATTAACTTTAACATTTAAGACTATGATTCAGCCATAGCTGGTTTCGCTCAGTGGATAAAATGTCAGCCTGGGAACTGAAGGGTCCTGTGATTGGTTCCAGTCAAGGACACATGCCCAGGTTGTAGGCTCTCATCATTGATATTAATAATATTAATATCTCTCTCTGTCTCTCCCTTCCTATTTGAAATTAATAAAAATATATTTTTAAAAAGACTATGATTTATCTCAATTTTATTTTTGAATATGGTGTGAATTGATGATCAACATTCAATTTTCCTCTCAAAATATTGTTCAAACAAAAAATCAGAAAGGCAGAGAGAACAATAGTCTAGTTTCATTTTTACAGGATTATAGTTAAGGTTTTCAGAGGAATAAAAATAAATGTATCTCAAATTTGAGATAATACTTCCCTTTGTATGACTATAGAAGCTACTCTATGAACTGTGGGAGAAAAAAATAGACTAAGGAAGGAGAGTAGAAGAGAAAGAGATGAGTGGCCTGTGGACAGGACAGTAATTACCCAGAAAAATTTTGTAGACAGTGAGGGTGAAGCATCCACACATAAATCCATTTTGCACAGAGGCAAGTACTTCTTCTACCAGTATCACAGAGTCCCATCTGTGTCCAGAGACCATCAGCCACCAACGAATCAAGTACAGCCACCAAGAACTGTACTCTGTTTGCACCTTGCAATCAATTGTCCCAGGTCTCCCTTATTTGCAGCCAGCTCATGAGCCATAGACTTCTTGTCAGGAGTGATGATCAATGTGTCCCATGGCTTTGTTCACTTCCATTATCTTTGCCCTAAGTCAGTGATGGCGAATCTTTTGAGCTCGGCGTGTTAGCATTTTGAAAAACCCTAAATTAACTCTGCTGCCATGTCACATATAGAAATTTTTTGATATTTGCAACCATAGTAAAACAAAGACATATTTTTGATATTTATTTTATATATTTAAATGCCATTTAACAAAGAAAAAGCAACCAAAAAAATGAGTTCATAGGTTCGCCATCACTACCCTAACGAAGTTCACAATACCCCAACCCTATCCCCAAACCAAAGGAAACCCTTGAGCAATAGTATAGGACTGAGGATGTCTAGTGGGGTGAGGTATATGAGAGAGAGCAAGTCTATCCTGAACAGAACCCGCCTGCTATCTCCTCATTGTAAAAAGCATCCCATTATTAAATTTAATGTGTCTCTAGATTCAATATGCCTGATTTCAAATATTGGATCCAGTTAAGAATCATGCTAATCACTCTTACTATAATTAAGCATGAATTGAATCACTTTGTCAAAAAAAACCATTGTCTTCACAGTTTATTTCTTCTTTACAAACTTTATGGTTCAACAAAATTGTAAGCATCAGCCCTAGCCATTTCGGCTCAGTGGATAGAGCACTGGTTCACAGACACATTGATGTTTCTCTCTCTGCCTGTCCCTCTTCCTTCCGCTTTCTCTAAAAATCAATGGAAAAAATATCCTTGGGTGAGGATTAAGGAAACAAAACAAACAAAAAAATTACAAACATCATGCTTCCAATTTTAGTTCAGAGGCAACTGTTTGACATTCAGAGGTTGTTCCCTCTGGGGGGTGGGGAGTGGAGGGAGCTAGTTAGGAAATGATGATCCTGGGATTTTTACAATATGTTACACGATCCCTTGGACTGTAACTCATTTTCAAGTTTCTTGTTCTTCTCGAGAAGCCGCTCAATTTTCTGCTCAGATTCCTAAAAGAAAAAGTGGAGACTGAACTCACACAATTTAAAATGTTTCTCACATTTGCCAAATTATTTCCCCTGCCAATGCCTATGTTATGAGTTTTTCAAATTTATTTTTAATTATGTGCCTTTCTTAACTTCTACCATATCACTTTCTCCTATGCCAACCAATAATATTTCTGGGCTTTATTTAGCTACAGAAATGTTCTTTCTTATAGTTTCTAAAATATTAGTGACCCAGATCCTATTCTTGGTTTTCTTCACCCACATGCATCATAGTGTTCCTGGAAAATAAATCATTTTTTCCCTCAACTCTGATCTAGGTGGTGTGGATTCTCAAATATATATCTAAGAAGGTGAGACAGATGAGTGAATTCCATTGGGAAGTTTACTACATAATTCAGAATCATGGCAGATGATTGGTCAGGAAACTTAATACAACTCTCCAAAACTTGGTGGCAAGGTAACAGAAATAAGTTGAAGAGATCAGGGCCTGTGCCAGTCCATATTGTATTTTTGGATGGATATCTGGATTCAGTAGAGCCTGGAGAACAAGAAGATACAGGCAGCCTGGGTATGTAATTACATGGTTAATTCTGTAGCTGGTCACAGAGTCTTACTTCATTAGGGTGCCTACAGAGATACAGTTACACCAGGTACTGAGGAAACAAAAATACCTTGAACTCCACTCAGTCAGATAGACAGAATAGCTATTCTTCCACAAGGCAGGACTCAGAAACAATACTTATCTCTCATGATATTACAATTTCCTCATTTAAAAATAAGATTATAATAGCACTTAGAACATAATATAACAATTAGATGACAGAATGACCGTAAAGCCATTGAATAGTGCCTAGTAATGAACAATTATTGTTTATTAGTGATCTAATAATAAAGGATTCCATGAAATTTTATCCTGCAAGTATTATCCTTTAGTAACCAGAGATGGTAACAGGTAGAAGCAGTAAGAGAATGTAGAGTCTACAAGTGATTGGGCTAGAAAAGTGACATAATGCTCTACTTTCTAAGCAACGTTTTTGATTCTGTACAGTTGAAGTTAAAATGGCGATGACAGAATTGAATACCTGAAGTTTATGTTTTACATTCCTTGCTTCCTCTGCCCTTTCCTTCTCCATCTCCTCAAGTCTTTTCACATGTTCCTGATAATTCTTTTCTGTCTCTTCCCACTTCTGTTCAGTCTTTTTTTGTACTTCCTCCAATATTTTTCTTGTAGTTGCTTCAGATTCAGCCTTTATACGTTGCACTGACAAAGAAAAATAAGCAGAGAAACATGAGGGTGAAATTGTTATGGCTTATTTTGCCTTTCACCTCATCTTTTTTGTTTTATTCTTATTTCATAGAGAAAACCTCTTGTGATAGCTTTTGCACTGAGGGAGCAAAAGACAACTGTAAACAACAGTTAAAAATCTCCTTGAACTATGAACTATACTTGCTACAAACTATTATTTGCACTGCAATAATGATTTCCAGTGCATTAATGTTGTTGACAAAATTTCTAGGGTTTCCCATATATTTAAAATTTTATATTTTTTGAACAGCTTTATTGATGTATAATGGTAACACTATTTACTGCCAAATGCATTTTTATCTATCTACTATACTTGTACACACCTGACAAACCAAACCACAATCAAGTTAGGAACATACCTATGACTGAAACATCTCCTCATGCCCTTTGGCCCTCCTCCTGAACATAAAATCTCACCCCCATCACTAGGCAAAACCACCGGCCAGTTTCTGTCACTAGAGAATAGTTTACTTTTTCTGGAATTTTACATAAATGGAATCATACAGTATGTAGACTTTTTTGTCTGCCTTCTTTCACTCAGAATATTTATTTTTGTAACATTGTTTTATGTATCATTAGTTTATTCCATGTTATTGCTCAGTAGTATTTTCTTGTATTGATATGTTAAATTTTGTTGTCCATCTATTGATGGACACTTGGCTTGTTTCCAGTTATTGGCTATTACCAAGAAAGCAGCTATGAACATTTTCAAACAAGTTATTGTATGTACATAAACTTTCATCTTTACTGAGGATATATCTAGGAGTAAATGATTAGATGGCATGGTAGGTTTTTATGAAACTTTTTCAGAAACTGACAAACAGTTTTCCAGAGCAATTTACCATTTACATTCCCATAGCAGGGTATAAGGGTTCCACATCCCCACCAACACTTGAGATGTTTAGTCCTTTTAATTTTAGCCTTTCTAGAAATGCATAGTGGTATCTCATTGTGGCTTGAATTTCCACTTTTCTTATAAGTAATGATGTTACTAACTAAATTATATCATTTTCCTCTCATACTTAAGATGTTTGCTCTTCCAATAGTGACATATTTGTTGAGTTTTAAGAGTTTTTGAAATATTGTGGATACAGGTCCTTTATCTGTGTGATTTGAAAATAGTTACTTCCAAATTCAAATAGTTACTTTTCAAATTCAATGAAAAGTCTGCTTTTTCAAAAAGCAGAGTTCTTAATTTTGAAGTACAATTCATTATTTTTATATTCAGGGTGTTTTTAGCTGTTCTCACCTTCAATCTCATGTTGCGTCTCTTTTTCCTGGTATTTCCTCAGTGACTCTTCAAACTAGTGATGCAGTAGAAGTTAGAATTATGAAATAAAGATGATGAGTTTAAGCAAAACCCAGCAATAATGCATTAATTCAATTTAGTTTTACCACCCAAATAACAATCATTGTAGAATTCAAATAGCTCCTTGATGTTTTTTTCCAGTGTTTCCAAACCTTTAGATCTGGTAGTAGGAGCGTGTACCTATGTGCCCTTAGCAGGATCCCACTGGGAGTGGAGAGGGCTTGGGTCTGGGTCAGGCCTGACAAATATGCCAGGAATGTGTTTCAGTCCTAGAAATGTTCCTTGGGAGGGAATGGAGGTTTAGTTCTATTTCTCAGTTCCATTGAAGAAGGATGGCTACACCCATGTTATCCATATGGGAACTGCTGACTCTGGAGAACACTGGCAATCAAACTCCAGGTAGGGACAAAAAATGCATTTACTCTGGACATGTAGAAAGAAGCAGGCTGATGTGGAAACAAATGCAGCAAATTTTAGAATTATCAGCATCCCATATTTCCTATCATGTGTAATCTGAGACTTTGAGACCAGTTAGCACTATATCAGGTAATTTTGATGGGTGTACCAAACATCCTAAGAATTGAAGTCAGTCACTTGGGGGCAAAGGAAACTCTATAATCACCACAAACAGCAGTTCGGAAGCCTGGAGCATGTTAACTGACCTCCCAAAACTCTAGTACCACAGAAGGTGCTTAGTCTTAAAGACTTAGGGCTTTAGAATTATCCAATTAACTTGACATTTCAGGGAATCATTGTAACTTTAATTAAAACTTTTGCTCTTCTCTTCATGAGAAACCATGTTACTTACCTTTAGACTTTGTCCACCCCACGCCCAGACTTACACTCTGCATGTACTCCTCCATTTCTTCCCGTTTTTTTTTCTCTTCATTTTCTCTTTCTGTTTTCATCTTCTCCTTCAGTAGGGCTATGTTTTTCTTGAAGCTTCTCTCTTGAGCCTCCATTTTTTGCTGTGTTTCTCTCAGTGTCTGCATTAGAAGCTCCTGTTTCCTTTCCACTGCCTCCTTTTTGGCCTGTTCAGCTGTTTCACAGTGGTTTTACAGAGAGAAAATAACAGCTATACGTAGCTGTACTCGTCAAAGGTAAGATCCTAAAAGGTTTTATAATGTCAAGAGGAATCTCTGAATATTCTTACTAACAATACCAGCAAAACATGCTTCAGAATACAATGGAAAGGCACTGATTGCCTGAGGGAGCCATTAAAACTCACTGGTTATTTTTAGATTTAGCCAAGTTATTCTAATCCTTTTGTGGAAACATCTTGTTTCAAGAAGGATTTGCTCTCACACATTGAGGGGCACTGGAGGAACCACCCTTGCCCTCTGTGATCACTGCTCTGCCCTGTACCTGCTAGAGCCTTCTCCCCAGCAGTGAGGGCCTTGTCAGCCTGCAGGATGGATTCCTTTGTTGCAGCCTGTGACTGCTTGAAGTTCTGGAGGACTTCCATTGCCTGAGGAAACAAGGAGCACAGACTCTTCTTGCTGGGAATTCATTGTTCAACAAAACTGAAAAATTGACCCTGTAAATTGGTCATCTTTCTTAGGATCCCACAATGGTTCCCCTCATTCCATGGCCATAGTAAAAACTCCAATCACTTTAGTTAGAATAAAACGCTTTTTGCAACCTCTTTCCCAACTCGATAGTCCCTGTCCTAATGATGTTGAAAGAATAAAAGAATGTTACAAACTGCACAGGCCCAGCTGCCAGGCCTAGCTGCCCGTTTTATCTCAACTCCCTAGGCTTCCCCCACTAGAGATAGGAACAGAGAGAATGATGCCCTCCCTAAGGCTGTTTCAGGAGATAGCCCCAACAAAGGGCAGGCTGAGTAAACCGGGCTTCAATCAACCTTGAGATAAACAGGTTGTGAAAACACGAGGTAGGAATGCCCTATCAAGACACGAACCAGACCCCTTTGGAATCTCTTTGTTCTCCTCTCCCCCTCCTGCATGCCACCCCCCTCCCTGATGTGTGATTTTTGCATATAAATAGCTGAAAAACCGCTTGCTGGGCGCCCAACTCCTCTACTCCTGCGTGAGTGAGTACGGGTTGAGCCCCAGCGCGCGCTGGAATAAAGCCTCATGCCATTTGCATCAAGTGACGTCTCCTGTGGTTGAATGGGGTCGCCGTCGGTCGGTGGGACAGAGCGAGGGTCTCCCTGCGGGGTCCTCACATTTGGGGGCTCGTCCGGGATCAGATGGCCACCCCTCATCCGTGGAGCCGACCTTGGAGGTAAGGAGGGCCCCGAGTTGTTTGTCTTTGTCTTGTGTTTGTCAAGCGGTCTGGATTTGAGTGCGCGCTTTCGTTTTCGGTTTGGCAGCCGTTCGGCAACTCGTGAGAGTGGCCGAACAGTGGTCGGTAGACGTGCCTGGAGGACCACAGGTTGCAGCCCTGGGGGACGCCCCAAGGGTGGTGGAGAGCCAGGGACGCCTGGTAGTCTCCTTTAGTAAGGGCGCTGATCGGCTTCAGCTGTTGGATCAGAGATTGTCAGGATCACGCCCATCTGATTCCGCTAAGTGTTTGTGGCAGACGAGGAGGGGGAAGTGGGTCCTCGTGTCTGCAACTTCTGTGTTATTTGTGTTTTTGGTGGCATATGAACTGACTATGGGACAGACTCAGTTTTTCTTCCGCGGGGTCGGAAGGCTGTTCTTAGGTGTCTTTGTTTGTTTGTTTGGTGTCTGTGTTCTTTTGTTTGATTTTGTGGACTCACTGGACGGACGCTATGGGACAGACTCAAACTACTCCTTTAAGCATTATGGTCGTTTTAAAGTCAAGGGCTGGGTCAAACCTGCTTGCCAGCCTCAGGTGTGGTTTTCCAGAACTGCTGAGAACTTGGGACCTTGAAGCTTACTGAATTCAAATGATAAAAAAACTTATGTCTTGCATTTTTGAAGGTTATTCTTAAAAATGTTACTGATTGAGAAAAACTGTGTGTTGTGGTGGCTAAATGCCTTTGCTGAATGAATGTCTGGTGAAAGTGTGCGAGTGTGGAGGGAGGGGGCCTGCCCTCTCCTCTCCTTTGTGTGGCTCCACAACTTTGGTCAGGCGGGTACCTGAGTGAAAATCTGTGAAAACAGGTCACCCCTCCCTTGTCTGTCTCTCGTCACCGATCATCATGAGGTCGGGACAAAGTAAACCTGCTGTTCTTAATTACATGTTGAAAAATTTTTTTAAAGGAATACAATAGAGATTGTAAAATTAAAATGAATGCTAAAACACTGAGGAAGCATGAGTGAACAGCTGTTTGTTTGTGTGGAACTAGCCAATTTGCTACCAAAAGGGGGGACTGGATGCAGTCTTAACTCCTCCGGTAGGTTCTCACCAAAACGTTGGTCAAGAATTCTGTTCTGGGACATGGGTGCCAGGAGTGCCCCCACACCCGTCTGGGGAGTTGGGCATTGTTTTGTTTATCTGCTCAGCTTCAGTCTGGGCTAGTCTACTGAGAGCGTGAATACGAGTGCTTATCTATTTTGGCTGCTCATTACTAGTCTGTGTAAAGTGAAAGTTACTTTGATTTATTTTGCATTTCTGTTAATTCATCTGGCTGAACGTTTGGACTGGACCCGTGGTGGGCTGCAAGAATCTCTAGCAGTTCTCAGAGTCTTTTGCTCGCCACTACAGAAGGAATCCGCCCACTTAGTTAATATAAATTTCTGTCTATCAGTTGCTCTTTGCTCTTACCTGGGTTATAAATCGCTGTAATTCCAAGATTGCTTAGTTCTGAGATTGCTTATAAAAGAGTAAAAGAAAAAAAAAAAATCTGTGAAGAAAAGCAGCCTGGGCTGAGAGAAGTGGGGGGGTTGGCAGTTATGCTGCTGGCTGCAAACCTAACAGGTCTTATCAATGAACTTCAAGGTTACAAAAAGTAACTGTAAGCACAGTCTTTCTCTGCCCTGGTTTATTCTTTTAACCCCTCCAATGCTGAATCAGACTGATACCTGTTCTTAGTTTTATCACAAAAGGTCTAGATATATCTTAAGAGTAAAAGTACATTTAAAATATGTTCATAAATATTAATCTAAAATTGCCGAATGTTCACCTTTGGTAATCATTAAAGGATTAAGGTTTCTAAGAATAAAATAAAACAACAACTGAACTCCCGCTAGAAAAGCGGAGGAGGAACAAAGCTAGAATCCACAGCCCCCCTGGTGATTTAGAACTGTTTGCCAGGCAGACTCAGCCCCTGAGAGCCAGGTCAAAGAAAGGGGGGGCTGAATGCCTGAGCTGCCCGCAAGGCCCGGAAGCCCCTGGTGGAGAAGAGGCATGTGCGCAGTCAAGGAGAGCCTACAGGAGCTGCAGCAGCTGCTGGCGGGCACCTGCGGGGCAGAGCTTGTGGGCGCGAGCAGCTGCAGGCAGAAGCCAGTGAGCGCTTCGCTGCCGGCTACTTCCAGTGAACCCCTGCTTGAGTCCATACCACTGCAAAAGGGCAGCGGCTTTCCGGGATTTGCTGGGGGACGCTCTGGCTGGGCCCCTGGGAGACCCTAGGCTGGAAGAGGAGGGGTTAATATCTCCTTCCAGTGCGCTCCCTTGAAAGAGGCCTGGTTGCTGCTCTGCCACAAAGGGAACTGGTAAAAAGGCAAAAAGCAGGGCCCTAAGGGTTAACAAAAAAAGGCACTCTCCCTGGACCTGGGAGCTATCAGGACTTTGAAATTCTCCAAGAGAGGAGGAGGAGTCTGACTCAGACTGGCCGAAACCTCGTTGGGTTAGAAAAACCGGAGGCTGCATATTGAACTTATAGGCTGCAGGTTGCTGGGCAGATGTCCGAGCCCAGTTGTGTAGAGGTTAGCTGCCTCTGTGCAGCAAACAACCTTCTCCTGTGCCAGAATACATTTTAAGAAAATAGAATGCATAATAGACCAGTAAGCTGGGACAAGTAAAATAGGGAAACTGAGCAGAAACCACTTTTGCCCCAGATGACTCAGCACAGCCTTGCCTAGGTGAAGAGACCTCTCCAATGATCCTGTCCTTAGCAGTGCCTAGAGAGGAAGAATGGAGACTTTGTACCCCCCAGCCAAAGGCCCCCACATCTGTTCTTGTCAGGCCCCCATCAGGGGACTTGGGCAGTGTTCCTGTTATCTGCCAAAATTCCCAAGACTGTAAAAGTACTTGTTCACTGAAAAGGTGTAAATATGGATGTTTATTTGATGTTTATATGTCTACTTAGGTGTAATTATTTGTAGATAAATAAAACCCCTGGATAATTTTCTGGTGATTCTGGAGCAGCCTATTCAGTCTTGACAGAGCCAATGGGACCAGTAACATCTAAGAAGACACCAGTTCTAAGAGCCACTGGACAAACTGCCTTTTTCCTTGGACATCAAAGAGGACTGTGGACCTCAGAAAGAACACGGTAACTCATTCGTTTCTAGTCATGCCAGAATGCCTGTACCCCTTACTTGGATGTGATCTCTTACAGAAATTGCAAGCCATCCATAAGCTTGTTCGAGATGCCCTGCCAGTGCCACCTCGGACTCTGTACATCCTTTCCAGCCTGGGGACTCGGTATGGGTAAAGAAGTTCACGACCCCAGGACTCACCCCAACTTGAAAAGGACTATACCTGCAGAAAATTGCATAATAGACTCAGATGATGCCTGCATCTTCATAAACATGGCTTCAGAAAGACAAGGACAATTTTACCTTATATAGAAAGGTCAAAGTGTGGACTTCAGTCACCTCCCTAAAACGTTTGTATAGCCCTGCCATATCTCATGTTTAGTAGCAGAGGATTTGACTGCCTGAAGAGGCCATGATGCCAATATTATGTTATTATGTTTCATTGTATTAATGTGTGTTATTAACCTTCAATTCTCTTACAGGTTTAAATGCAGCTGTAACTGGCAAATATCCAGTCTCCCACATTGAGGAATATTGCTATAGCTATGTGTTAGCTGTCCTGGAAGGGGACTATGTGGGGTGAACTCCAAAAGTAAAGGGTGTCTAGCTGCCAAGAGGGCAGGTGCCTAACTGGGCAAAGGAGAATACCCATCAGGTTTTAGTCTCTATCGAGAGACAGTTGACAGTTGGCAGCCTGTATACTATCTTGTGGGCCTGTGTGACCATGCCCATGTCAGAGGTGACACAAAACCTCAACTGTAGAAAACTGGGAAAAGCCTGTTTGGAATAGAAGGCCTAAGGCATGGTTATGCATTTTTTAAGGACATAGAAAGAAGGTTTAAAGGCTAATTTGAAAGCATGAAATTTAAAAAAGGTTGTATATGTGATAAGAAGGAGAAGAGAAATGTTAAAAGAAAATTAATCAAATGATACAGGCCAGTAAGTCAGAAAGAGTAAATAATTTACATTCTGCCTCCCTAAACAGAGGGTAAATAGTTATGCCAAAGTACTTAGGGAAAATGATAAAAGAGCAATAACAAGAAAAATCAGAAGATCTTAGAGCAGATCAGTATGTTTTTCTCCTTATATAATTCCTCTGAAATTTGGCAATGCTTAATAAGTCATGGCAATACATTTCTTTGCATAAATTCAATAAGACCAGTTTCCAGTAGTGGTTTTATTTAATGAAAACTTTGACTGGAGTATCATGTTTTAAAGAGTTCTGTCTGAGCTCTGAAGACTTGAAGCCAATAAAAGTGCCACAGGAAAAGCCTGGTATCCTGCTTGGGAGCCCTGAAGATGGCTGGCGCTGAAGCGTCAGGCCCATGCCCTACCATCACTGGCGGTTGGTAAGAGTAGAAGGGGAGCAATAAGGATGCCTCTGCATCCCTGCGGAACCCCATACACTCTGGGCCGCAACGAGTAGGAGGGCTACTGAGATGGGCCTTAAAGCCTAGAGCGTGGGCTCAGGTGGAGTTGCTACAGGTGAGGGATTCACCTAACGCAGCAGATACAGCAGGCAGGCCTGATGGCAGCTGGATGGCTTGGCTTCCTGGCCCTATGGGGCACATTAAGATTCAATCATGAAATTCCAGCACAGGTAGTCAGTTACCATTCTTGTTGTGTTTATGCAAACATCAGGCCAAATTGGATACAGTAGATAAATTGGTCTTGATTTGGCTTTTTGATAGCCATAGAGGAGTTTTAAGAAGAAAAATCCCATTTCAACAGAGGTTATTAAAACTGAAATGTTTTCTTTTCCTCCCACCAGACCATTGTTACAGTTTGTCTCTGCCAGGTCACAAGCCCACCTCCTTCTGTGCCCAGGCCTCATCGTCCCTCTGACAGATAGCAAGGATCTCTTGGCTCTGAGAGAAACTTCTGTCCCTCCTCAGCACGAAGCAGCTACAGAAGAGAATTCAACGCCCATTTTCCCTGAAAGAATTCAGAGCCAGGATCCTTGAGGTAATATAGTAAGCAGTTAGACAGACATGAGCAGAGCAAGGACGATGGGCCAACTGGCACTGACTCCCCAGAAGCAGGAGGGAACTAGACTGCAGACAAAGCAGCCCAGGAGGCTGCCCTAAAACCAGTGGGGCCTTTACAGATTCTAGTGACTCTTCCAGACCCTGTACTACTCATCTCACCCGTTTACTCAAGTTCTTTCAGGCTTTACAGTCTACCCAGAAAGCAGACCAGAAGCACGTCCAAGATGATCTGCCTGTATCCAGTTCATCCCTTCCAACCTGGTGACACTGTTTGGGTAAAGAAATTTGCCACCCAAGGACTGAAAGGACCACCCCCACGGCAGTCAGGTCGACGGGATCCCGACGTGGCTTCATCACACCCGGCTTAAGACAGCCCAGGCAAAATAGAGAAGTCCAGGACTCAGTGGACCCTCATATCCACCCTTATGGGTCCTCTTATTATATTGCTTTTAATTCTTACTCTTGGGCCCTGTATCTTAAACCGACTGGTCACCTTTATCAGAGAAGGAATAAGTGCTGTGCAAGTACTAGTGCTCAGGCAGCAATACCAGTCTCTCCGCCAGAGAGATAGTTTCGAAAAGGAATGTCTAGAGACAGAAGTTCCATGATTAGAACTTACCAAAAAGCAAATGGGGGAATGAAAGAATAAAAGAATGTTACAAACTGCACAGGCCCAGCTGCCAGGCCTAGCTGCCCGTTTTATCTCAACTCCCTAGGCTTCCCCCACTAGAGATAGGAACAGAGAGAATGATGCCCTCCCTAAGGCTGTTTCAGGAGATAGCCCCAACAAAGGGCAGGCTGAGTAAACCGGGCTTCAATCAACCTTGAGATAAACAGGTTGTGAAAACACGAGGTAGGAATGCCCTATCAAGACACGAACCAGACCCCTTTGGAATCTCTTTGTTCTCCTCTCCCCCTCCTGCATGCCACCCCCCTCCCTGATGTGTGATTTTTGCATATAAATAGCTGAAAAAACCGCTTGCTGGGCGCCCAACTCCTCTACTCCTGCGTGAGTGAGTACGGGTTGAGCCCCAGCGCGCGCTGGAATAAAGCCTCATGCCATTTGCATCAAGTGACGTCTCCTGTGGTTGAATGGGGTCGCCGTCGGTCGGTGGGACAGAGCGAGGGTCTCCCTGCGGGGTCCTCACAATGTCAGCCACCACTCACCTCAGGTTATAGACAACCTGGTTTATGTGCCATTCTACAAACACTCCTCCTCAATTGTTCGCAGGATCTGCAGATTATTTTTCTTCTGACTGGATGCTCATCTACCCTTTCTTCACTCATATCATTTATTGATACTTCAACTTGTACCTTCTACCTCCTCTTCTAGGCAGCTTTGCTGAACTTCCTTCTGAGATTTGACTGGATGCCATGTGCATATACCTACCCTGCCACCTGTACCACTTACTGACTGTGTGTTCTTAGGTCACTTATTACCTTCTCAGTGAATATCATTTCTCAATTGTATGATGGGGATGACAGTAGAACCTAAAATCATACTATTCTAAAGATTGAATTGATAATCAAAACAGAGCACCTAAGAATATACTTGGTTTAGGAAATGTGTGCTCAATATATACTTGCCATCACCATCATTTTTATTACTATTTGTGTATACCTGTATGATAGCCATTATCCCCCCCATCAAATTGACTATTTATATTTCCTTTTTAGGCAAGATCATAAGCTTCTGGAGAATATTGTTTTTTAAATTATGTATCTGTTTGTTATACACAGTGCAAAACTATTACATTGTTTCCTAAATGAAAGGCATGTTCTCTTTTATCTACATTCCTGATAATAAATCTTATATATGGGAAAACGACTTCTTGTTTATTTGGGTATTTAACTAATTGTGGATATAGAAGATAAAGATGCACAGATATCACCATGCTTTGCTCTCTCTTCACAAATGGCCCTGTGATCTTAGATTTTCAAAAGGATACACAAAGACTCTGTGACCTCCTCTGCTGGTCTTCCCCCCCTTTTTTATTGCTCACCTTCACTCCTTTCCTGGGCACCAGGGTATAGGACTGTTCAAGCTTGTCTATTGCTTCTAAGTAGAGCTTGTATCCATCAGGCACAGAGAACATTCCTCTTGAAATACTTTCCATCAGGGATTCTGAAAGCTGCATAAGCTGAGCCTGGCAATATTTTCCAGATGCCTCTTCATTCTGCAGCAAGAAATCTTTCTTCTTTTTCTCTATGATGTCCTGCCAGGGAATATTGAGAAGTACAAAGGAAAGAGGCTCTTAGAAGGGAAGTCCCAACTGTGATCCTCTGGGAAGAAACAGGTGGTCTGGAGCATGGAATCATAGAGCAACATCAAGAAGCTAATTTAGTCTAAAACCAATTCTTTGGGTGACCTGTGGGAATTTCCTTAATTCTCTTGGGTTCATGCTGAACATTTGTGAAATGATGAGGAGGTTTGTAGACACAAACTCCATGGTTCCTTTATTTTTTAAATTGAGTTATAATTGAGATATTACATTATATTAATTTCAGATGTACAACATGATTTGATGTTTGTATACATTGCAAAATGATCACCCCAGTGTCTAGTTATTATCTGTCACCTTATGTAGTAACAAAAATTGTTTTTCTTTTCATGAGAAGTTTTAAGTTAGACTCTGTTAGCCAATTCCAAATATGCAATCCAGTATTATCAATGGTTCCTTTATCAGTCGTAGTATTAACAGAGGTCCATCCATTGACAATGAGGAATGGAAAGTTCAATATGACTGGAAGTAGACTTTCCTCTGCAAATTAGTATTACTATAAGTAAAAATATACACACATGAAATAAATTGTACACTAATGAAGTAAGTGGTCATTGAACAGAATTTTGAACTCCTCATGAATTATTTCAATGAGGGTTTAATTGTGTAAAATTATAAGATCTTTAATTTTTTTGTTATACTTGAAAAATTTCAATCCTGTTGGTTTTCTTCTTCTTCTTCTTCTTCTTCTTCTTCTTCTTCTTCTTCTTCTTCTTCTTCTTCTTCTTCTTCTTCTTCTTCTTCTTCTCCTCCTTCTCCTTCTTCTTCTATTAATCATCACCCAAGGATATTTTCCCATTGATTTTTTTTAAAGAGAGTGGAAGGAGGGGGAAGAGATAGAGAGAAACATCAATGTGAGAGAGATACATCAATTGGGATTCAAACCTGGGACCCTTCAGTCCATGGACCAATGCTCTATCCACTGAGCCAAACTGACTAGGGTGTGAAGTGAGAGTTTTGTAACTTATAGAATGGCCAATGACAAATTCAAAGACAAGATGAATGTGCTTATGTTAAATAGAATTATGTTGTTCTCAAGAGTTTTCTGTTCTAGTATCCATACACTACAGTCCCTAGGGCTGTGAATATGCTGAATATTGATCCATGATTAGATTATCATATGGCACAGGTTGACATTAAGAAATGGAGATTACTCAAGTGTGCACACCTAAGTACATCAGCTCTTTAAAATAAGTTTTCTCCAGTTGGTGTCAGACAGGTAGTAAAAGATATGAGAAACAAGATAGGGATATAATGCACCATTGCTGCCTTGAATATGTAAGAGCAGTTCCCATGAGCCTCCTTATGATATGTTAGTTTCAGGTGTACATTTCTATCTTGTTTTCAGCTATTGGTACACAGAGCAGAGTACCCATACATCTTGTGATAGGAACACAACTGAAGAATTGTGAACTAATAAATGTGTTTTTTGCAAACTGATAATAAGCACACATTAATTTGTTTTGCTATAATAGAAATAAGGATCCAATTATTCAGAAAAAGAATGAATAGTAGTCTATAGTCCACTATAGACTACAGTCAATCACATGAATTTAAGCTCTTTTAAAATGGAAAACACATGAACTATGGGTCAAAAAGATAATGTCTGGGCATCAATCGAGAAAAACAGGAATTAGGAAGGATATATGCTAAGACATATTACCATAAGCTTTTCCTGGAACCCCTGCTTTTCATCCATAATGGAGCACTCCATGAAGATCTCAAGGGCTTCCTTCTCACAAGCTGCATGCAGGTCCAGCAGCTCCTGCAGAGTGTCTGTGGGGAAGCTCACTCTCTGGGCCATCTGCTCACTGTAGTGGTCAGCTGCCTTCTGCATGGCTGCTGAGTTCTCTTGTTCAGCCAGAGTTGTCACTGCATTTTCCAAACAAGGCACTGCTCCACTGTTGATGGCATCCACATAGGCCTTTCCCAGAGTCCCCAGCCCTGAATGACACATGATATTCAGGAAATGGACAGGAAGTTCTCACTCATGCTTTACAAACTTTACAGGTCAGCATTCTAACAGTAACAAAAACTTTACTGAAATGAAAATTTCTGGGTTCTCTTTTTCTTTTCCTCCTTACCCTCATCCTTGTCTCCTCCTTTTTCTTCCACAAATCCACTTCTCTATAATAACATCACTATGTCTCTTATACACTTTCCCTTTTATGGTTCTCACATTTATCACATGATAATATAAACTTAAAGATCTCAGCCAATATGTTCAAGGGTCTTCTAGATACATTTCCCAATTGAAATAAAATTAAAGAGAGTTTATGTTACAGGTCAATAGATAGTTTGTGGGGAAAATTTTCCAATGAAAATTTATAAAAAAATTATTAATAATTCCAGGAATCTCAGCCACATATTTGGTTTAATATTTGTATGTCTGCTCAGGTAGTATATCTGTGAATCTAGCCCTGCACATAAGGCTATAGTGAACTTTTCTTCTCAAACTCTAATGAACATTCAGAGCCTTATATTCTGCTCTATATTTTTTCTAACTGGTGTAAATTCTCAAAATATCTTGTGTATCCTCAACAAGACATACTCATCTCATTGGTCTTATCATCATCATGCAGATTCCTCTCCTTAACAGCAGCTTGTGCTTATGTCATTAGTGTATTAGTTTCATGAGATACAGTGGGCTTCAACAATCCCTCATATTGGAAAACTTGTATGAATAAACATGCATTTTTATGTGTGGCATTTATCTACTATACCTTTTTCATATTACATAGAGAAGGAAACAAAACTGCTGAAAAACCTTGGGTACAATCACACACAATAAACTGCAGAGAAACATGCTGTAACAAAGGAGACTCACGCTTTCCATTGACAATGATTCCCTCTCTAAGAGTCTTGGTTTTTGCAACTGTGAAGATATAGTTACAGAAATTTTTGGATTGCTCCTGGAAACTGAATTCTAGTTGGTTTTCTGACACCCCATCCATACGGTGTAATAATTTTTTGTCAGTTGTAGGCCGGTCAAAGGTAAAGCACTTTCGCTTTGGAAAGAACTTCCTGATATATTCTCTAGGGATGTTGGCTTGCTGGATTTTGGGATCCTCCCCTGTAGAGAAGAAAAAAGAGCAGTGATTGGTGAGACAGTCTTCAGAAAAGGACGTTCATTTCCATGGTGCTTGCATAACTCCTATTTAATCATCAAATCAACATAATGATAATCTTCCCAAAACATAGATTTGTGAGTGTGTGTGTGTGTGTGTGTGTGTGTGTGTGTCCAGAACCAGTAGTAAAAGAAATACTTCTGAGGAAGAAGAGGAAGAAGTTATCCCATCTGAAGAAACTTTTGATTGTTTTTCTTAGCCTTTCCATGATTTTCAATGGCTTGACTATTTATTAGGTATTTTTGAATAATAGGTTAATCCCCAAAATTGTCAGAAATACTTTTGATATTATAGTCCACATGTCAGAAATATAATGTGGGTTCTAAAGTAAAGACAAATATTTCTTGGTAGATATATGAAAATATATGATATTGTTCGGAAAAATACCATGTGGAGGACAAGCAATCCATGAGTATTTAAACTCCAGCAAATCATTTTGGAGGCGAAGATTGCATATAGAACTTTATATTATAGTCCTATGGTCAGAAATATAATGTGAGTCAAATATTTCCTGGTAGACATATGGAAATTTATGATATTGCTTGGAAAAATATGATGAGGAGTACAGACAATAATAAGAACAACTTCTAAAAATTAGAGTAAAAAATACAAACAACTGGGGTGGGGCTTGGGTGGGGAAAGATTAACCAGGGAATATATATATAGCCCATGGGCACAGACAATAGAGTGGTGAAGGCAATAGAGGGGTGGGTGTGGAGTGGAGGGGGTCAATGGGAAAAACAAACAAACAAACAAACAAACAAACAAGCAAAAACAAACGGGACATCTGTAATACTTTCAACAATAAAGATTAGAAAAACCAAAGCAGGAATTCCTAACTTGGTATCAACAGATAAAATTATGTGCTCCATAAACTCCATGATGTGTGCATATGAGAGAGGGAGAGAGAGAGAGAGAGAGAGAGAGAGAGAAGCAAAATTTACTTGGGGAGAATTTATATGGTTTTCAAAGGAATCTTTGATCACATAAATGTTCAGAAAATCTGCAATAAATGAATTTGAATGGGGAAAATACAATATAAATATGTTCACAGACTTTTTAGCAGATAACATCAACAAATAAGGTTAACCTAATGTCACTTGGAGATGTCACCTGTTCTCTATATCAGACTATAGTGGACATGACAAGGTCACACAGAGTAATTCTGGGATTATATCAGCTGTTCAATAAATGATTTTAGAATGAATAAACAAATGATTAAATTAACAAAAATGGACATGCTTCTTGGCACCACTCATTTTCCTCTTGGCTAAATGTATTCTATATAATGAATGTTTCATATGAACATGATAATAGGCTATGGACTGAAGAGAGTGATGTTATAACAATGAGATAATGAAGGATTTGACAGTCTTACTGGAGGGATATGTTAAATTTTTGGGAAATATTTTATATATATACATATGATGTAACTATGCAGGCTATTAAAAGAGACTACATAAAATATATTTAAAAAATAAAGTCATTTGATAACTTTGTGATTCTGTGTTAACCATCATCCATAGTGATGGGAATTTTTCTATAAATAGAAGCAGAGGAGCACTAAACTTAATCAGAAACACAAGTATTTGAGCCTTAAGAAGTCTTAGCATTGGTTGTTATCCTCAAAATTTTTTCATGGTGTCAAATTTTCTAAAATCTTTGGTCTAATATTGGGTTCTCCTTCCTTAGCCAGCTTAAATCCTGGTCACTGGACTATTTTTAGTAATAATAACAATTGAAACCATACCCATCTGTCATACCCATAACACCATTAGCACGGGCCTCAGTGCAATATAAAATAAAGATTATATTGACCTAAAGTGCTAAATGACAGGGCTCAGTTAATCTCACCTCCTACTGAACCCTCTACCACCCAGACCATCCTCTGGTACCTGGAACCAACTTCAAGGCATTCTCCAGGTAATCATCTTCAGTGATAGTCCATCCATCTAACTCCAGCTCCAGCGTGAAATCCCGGACAACCCAAACAAAGTCTGGAAAGAAACTTGCAAACTCGGCGGAGTCACCTGCTTCACCAGAGATGGGAGACGACTTTGTCCTGATTAGCTTTGTTAGTTCAGTCACATAGCTGGGATCTTAGCTAAGGAATGAGAAGTCCTCTATACCAAAATTTCCAGATCTCACCCAGAAATCATTTTTATTAACATTCCCATTCACCCTGTGTCCCTTTTTGCTCAATCATGAATATTGACACAAGGAAAAGCAACAACAAAATAGTCTCAGTTACATTCCCATAGCCTCCATGACACATGGAGGTTTGGTTCCTAGAAGGATACTGCAGCTGCTCCAATGCCTGGTGGTTGATGGTGCTCATGCTGTTGTAGACAAACATGCTGCTCAGAAGCACGGCCAGGGCAAAGATCCACGAGTCATTTTTTGAGTCGCCCTAAAAAGTGCATTATAGTAGAGCATTGGGTATCTTCTCTTCAATCACCCATTCAGTTGTTCATGCACTATGTAGGCTCTACTATAACTAAACAGTAGGGTAAATAACAAACACTGTGGAGACAGTGATAAATTTAAACCTCATTTTTGGGTTTTGACATTGACTCTTCTCAAGGTCTGAGTTCTTTAGCAATTAAAAGAAGTGAATGACACTGTAAATGTGTGTCAAATGTTTAAAACAGTTCCAAGAACATAGAAGTATGCAACAATAAGTGGATAATAATTTTTTTTGTTAGTTTCTCTTGACCATGAGCTTATTGGTGACACAAATGCTAGTCAATTAAATTCACTAACTTCTCACTGTGCATCTAAAAAATGCCAGATACCACACTTACTGTTGTGGATATAAAATTTCATAGGGCAATCTCTGACGTCCAGAGATGACTTCCTGGAGGTGCAAATATACTTGGCAACATGTAAATGCATCCAAGGTGATCAACTCTGCCAGGAGTGCAACCCAATGTTACAACATAAAAGACAAAGGGGGAATGCAAAACCCAGAAAACTTACTCTGTGATTTCAGAGCAAGAAGGGATTATGTTTGAATGAGATACAATCCTATTAGGTTTAAAGTAGCTGGGCTTTAAAGAAGGTGCAGAATGTGGAACTGTGGAAAGAAAGAGACCATGTAGATGGAAGGATCTATAGAAGCCAATCAGAATAGTCAGAAAGTGTGTTCATACAAAGGTATAACATGTTATTTTATTTGATTGAAATAGTGGCTATGTATGTGGTAAGAATAGATGATGAGTCTGAACATAACATTCAAGGTAAATCATGAGTGATGTTTGGCTCCTTTACAAATGTAATTAGCTAAAAAGAAGAAGGTTTATGTAAACTATAATCTGTTAGCAATCTGTATATCATCTTGGGTTTACACTGAGGTGAATACCGAGTACTTTAAACTTGAATTATGCTAATAAGCCAATCAGAGAAAGATAAGTACCACGTGATTTCATTCATATGTGAAATCTAATGAACAAAATGAACTAACAATCAAAATAGAAACAGACTGCTTGGCAGGTGTTGCTCAGTGCTTGAGCATTGACCTAGGAACCAAGAGGTCACTGGTTTGATTTTTGGTCAGGACATATGCCCAGGTTGTGGGCTCAATCCCCCAGTAGGAGTCATGCAGGAGGCAGCCAGTCTATAAAGTTTCTCTCTCATCCATGTTTCTTTCTCTCTATCCCTCTCCTTTCCAATCTCTCTCTCTCAAATCCATAAAAAAACATATAAAAATAGAGACAGACACATAAATAGAGAGGAGGCTGACAGGTATGTGTGCGTGTGTGGGGGGGGGGGTATTGAGCAAAATGAGAGTATTGAGCAAAAAGTAAGAAAAAGAGAAATAACTCATGGACAGGGCAACAGTGTTGTGATTGTCAGTGGAATGGGATGAGAGAAGTTGGAGGAGGGTATATGGGGAATAAATGGTGATGGACAGATGCTTGACTTGAAGTGGTAAACTCACAATATAGTATACAGATAATGTGCTGTAGAATTGTGCACCTGAAACCTGTATAATTTTGATTATAGAGTGTCACCCCAATAAATTCAATAAAAAATATTAAAATTCAGAATATTTAATTCCTGCCCCTACTCTTTTTTCAGTAATGGAAGCCAAAGACCACTGTGCTACTATCACTTTAGAATTTGGCTAATACAAATAAGGACACAAGATTGACTGCAAATAGCACAGCAATGAAAAAATACATAAAAATATAACATCTACACTAATAAAAGACAAACATGCAAATTGACCATACCTTTGCTATGCCTTAAGCCATGCCCGCCAGCCAATCAGATGACTATATGCAAATTAACCCAACCAAGATGGCGGCCGGCAGCCACGGAGCTGGAGCAAGCAGGAGGCTTGGGTTGCCCCTGGCGATGGAGGAAGCCAAGCTTCTTGCCCACCCTGGCCAGCTCTAAGCTCCACTCAAGGCTTCAAAGTTTCGAGGAGAACCAAGATGGCGGCATAGGTTAACGCCAGAGTTTGCTGCCTTGAACAACTACTTCAAAAGTGAAACTAAAAAACGGAACAGACATCACCCAGAACCACAGGAATGCTGGCTGAGTGGAAGTCCTACAACTAGGAGGAAAGAGAAACGCATACGGACACTCAGAGGAAGCGCAGTGCTGAAGTCAAATTCTGAGGTGTGGAGTGCGGGGAGTGGGCTGGCGGCGGAGGGCGCGGTTGGCGTTTTCAATCGGGAGGGAGTCGCAGACTCTGAGCTCCAGATACAGGCGAGTCTTTAGGGACCCAGACTCAAACGGGAGAAGCGGGACTGTCTGGCTTCGGTCGGAGCGAGTGCAGCTTTCTCTCTGAGCTTTGCAGCGGGTGCTGGGACTCAGAGAGGCAGAGCCCCTGAGGACAGGACTGAAAGCTGCCATAACTGCTCTCTCCGGCCCACCCTGTTGATCCTGTGCGACCCGCCCCGCCCAAGCCCTGCACACAGGCATTTGCCGGATAGCCTCAGGCAAACGCCAGATTAGCACCTCCCTAGAGGACAGAAGTTCTCTCACTGCAGACACAGCTGATTCTCATAGCCACTTGGCCTGGAGGTCAAACCTTCCCTGGTATTAGCTACAACAATCAAGGTTTAACTATAAGACTGCGCACAAAGACCAGTAGGGGGTGCACCAAGGAAGCATAACAAAATGCGGAGACAAAGAAACAGGACAAAATTGTCAATGGAAGATATAGAGTTCAGAACCACACTTTTAAGGTCTCTCAAGAACTGTTTAGAAGCCGCCGATAAACTTAATGAGATCTACAAGAAAACTAATGAGACCCTCGATGTTATATTGGGGAACCAACTAGAAATTAAGCATACACAGATTGAAATAATGAATATTATACAGACTCCCGACAGCAGACCAGAGGAGCGCAATAATCAAGTCAATGATTTGAAATGCGAGGAAGCAAAAAACACCCAACCGGAAAAGCAAAATGAAAAAAGAATCCAAAAATGTGAGGATAGTGCAAGGAGCCTCTGGGACAGCTTCAAGCGTACCAACATCAGAATTATAGGGGTGCCAGAATATGAGAGAGAGCAATATATTGAAAACCTATTTGAAGAAATAATGACAGAAAACTTCCCCCACCTGGTGAAAGAAATGGACTTACAGGTCCAAGAAGCGCGGAGAACCCCAACCAAAAGGAATCAAAAGAGGACCACACCAAGACACATCATAATTAAAATGCCAAGAGCAAAAGATAAAGAGAGAATCTTAAAAACAGCAAGAGAAAGAAACTCAGTTACCTACAAGGGAATACCCATACGACTGTCAGCTGATTTCTCAACAGAAACTTTGCAGGCCAGAAGGGAGTGGCAAGAAATATTCAAAGTGATGAATACCAAGAACCTACAACCAAGATTACTTTATCCAGCAAAGCTATCATTCAGAATTGAAGGTCAGATAAAGAGCTTCACAGATAAGGAAAAGCTAAAGGAGTTCATCACCACCAAACCAGGATTATATGAAATGCAGAAAGGTATCCTTTAAGAAGAGGAAGAGGAAGAAAAAGGTAAAGATACAAATTATGAACAACAAATATGCATCTATCAACAAGTGAATCTAAGAATCAAGTGAATAAATAATCTGATGATCAGAATGAACTGGTGATTATAATAGAATCAGGGACATAGAAAGGGAATGGACTGTCTATTCTTGGGGGGGAAAGGGGTGTGGGAGATGCGGGAAGAGACTGGACAAAAATCGTGCACCTATGGATGAGGACAGTGGGTGAGGAGTGAGGGCGGAGGGTGGGGCAGGAACTGGGAGGAGGGGAGTTATGGGGGGGAAAAAAGAGGAACAAATGTAATAATCTGAACAATAAAGATTTAATTAAAAAAAAAAAAGGCTTCAAAGTTTCAATTATAGAAGGTAAATAAGTCCCAGATTAAAAAAAAAGAAAAGGAGAGGCTGGGAGCTTCCATCACCAGGGGGTTTGACCAGCCTGAAAACAGCCATCAGTCCCTCACCCAGGCTGGCCAGGCACCCCAGTGGGGACCCCCACTCTGAAGGGGGTGTGACCAGCCTACAAACACCCATCAGCCCCTCACCTAGGCTGGCCAGGCACCCCAGCAAGACCTCCCACCCTGATCCAGGACACCCTTCAGGGCAAACCAGCTGGCTCCCATCCATGCACCAGGCCTCTATCCTATATAATAAAAGGGCAATATGCAAATTGACCTTAACAGCAGAATGACTGGGAATGGCTGGTCACTATGACACACGGACCACCAGGGGGCAGATGCTCAATGCAGGAGCTGTCCCCTGATGGTCAGTGCACTCCCACATGGAGGAGCTCTGCTCAGCCACAAGCCAGTGGCTGCCAGCACAGCGGTGGTTGTGGGAGCCTCTCCTGCCTCCTCAGCAGTGCTAAGGATCTCCGACTGCAGCTTAGGTTTGCTCCCCACTGGCAAGTGGACATCCCTCGAGGGTTGCCGGGCTGCCAGAGGGATGTCTGATTGCCAGCTTGGGCCCAATCCCCCGAGGAGCAGGCCTAAGCCAGCAGGTGGTCATCCCCTGAGGGGTCTCAGACTGTGAGAGGGCACAGGCCGGGCTGAGGGCCCCCCCCATCCCCCGCCAAGTGCACAAATTTTTGTGCACTGGACCTCTAGCTTATGTATATTTTTGGTGGGTCTAGCTCATGAATTTATAGAAGTCAGGGAGGAATTCATGTCTAAAACCCAGAGACTTGGACTAAAACCTTAATTAATGTGTCTGGAGTAGCTGAATGTTTTTGAATATTATTTAAATATGTTATTCTACTGAAATATCATTTTCATGTTTCCTGCCTTTCAGCCCATCAGTCACACACACCTTAACTGGTAGAGTACATTGATCCCATAATTATAGCTTCCTCCTGGATATTTTTTGTATCCTGAAGACTGGTTAAATATGTCACTCCTTGTATGCAGGTTACCCAGTAATGTTAACACCGCATATTTCTTATCTCCTAATGAGGCTCTGGGCCTTTTCCTTAATCATGCATATCTATAGTGGTTAACACAAAACCCTAGAATTTAGATGCCCAATAAGTGTTTGTTATCTTGTACCTTTTGACCAACTACAAAAATCAGAACATCTATACCTAATAAGGAAAGTACTGAGTTTCCAAGAAAGAAAATTCAAGAAAACAAAATTTAACCTCATTATTCTTAATAAGATCTGTAGTTTACAGAAATATTTCATAAAAAATGAATTGTGGTTGCCAATTAAAATGTATGTGAATTATCAAGAACAAATAAGACTCTTTGCCTTACCTTTTCCACATCACCCAGGCCCTCAGTGTCCAGAAGAACCAGAGTGTGGTTGGGCTTCGAGGGGTGGGGTACACACCACATCCAGATGCCCTTGGTTTCAGACCGCACTGTGGAGCCCAGACAGAATCCTGCGAAGTTAGAGGAGAAAGCTCTTGTATAGAACAAGAGCAGATAGTCCAGGCTTCCCATAGATTACATTGGTTAAAGTTATCAGAATGTGAGTGCCAGGCTGGGAGAAAGGTTGCTTAAGTTTCAGCAAGGACAGCCTATCCAACCTTTATGCATGTGAAGGACCTTCTCAAGAAACACTCTCTGTTCCCTATTCACTTCATACTATCAATGGTTCAAGCTATGTCACATTTCAGAATTACTATAACCTCTACTGACCTTTATATTTTTTTCTGACATTGACGAGTTCCCTTGTCCTTCAGGTTCTGGTGGAGTTCCACCAGTGGGAGGTGCCAGCATGAGACTAGAGGTCAGAAATATGGTCCTCTCACTTCCCCTTGGGGAGTTTTGGTGTCCCAGTGCCTCTGTTCCTCTCAGTGGGTCACAGCCCTTTCATTTCACTCCATCCAAAAGTGCTGGTCTTTGCCACATTTTGGTGTCACATTTTGCTTGTCCGTTCAGGCTATAGGAGTGACTATAGTTGCCTGGCCATTGCTTTTGCCACCCTCTGGGTGCTTCCTCATCTCAAGTTAGTTCTCTGTGACCTGCTTATGACCTTGTATGAGTCCCTCTATTAAACATTCTTTAGTTACCCCTTGAGAGGTTCTTGTGTTTCCTGCCAGGAACTAGATCGATAATTAGCTTTGTTGGATTTTCCTTCCCTTTTATTCCTGTATTTTTCTCATTTTAAAGGAAATGATGAGTTTTGTTTTGTTTTTTATCCCTGACTCAAGTGGGGATATGATGAAAGTGAAGGCAGAAAATACCTGTGAAAGGTGCTAGCTCCTCTTTCAAAAGGCTTAAACCAACAGGTAGGGAGCGTGTGAAGGATATGCCCAAGAACCTATGTGTGAAATACCTTGTCCAACAGTTCAACATTATTAACATCCACCATAGGGCAATGTTTCCTTCAATGGGGTCTAGAAACGGACATGATGGAATGTGTAAGGACAGTTGCTTCAGCTTGGCTCAGGCCATTCTATTTCCACATCCAGCAAGTTCTTCATAGAGAGGTGTAAAGCCTGAGATGGTCTGCATTCTTCTACACTGGGATAGTATTTGATTGTTTAGTAATACAGTGTAATCTGAACTCCCAGTTCTCCCAGTGAGAAAAGTTAGGTATAATTGAAGATTGTCATTCTCAGTTATGAGAGGTAAAAACTCATAAAGAAAGTTATCAACAAGGGGAGAAAGTAGTGACCTAGTTTTGCTCCTAAACCTTGACTGGGCACAAATAATTTTGTTTTCTTTTTTTTTTCTGTTCTAAGAATGGGTGGTAGAGTCACAATTTAGATGTTGTTGTTTTTCCATTTAAAGTTTACTTTCAACATTATATTGTATTAGATTTAATTGTACAGCATAGTGGTTAGAGTTAGACAATCATATACTTTGCATAGTGTTCCCACTGATATTACAAGGACCCATTTGGCATTATACATAATTATTACAATATTATTGTCTATACCTAGGTGTGTTAAATTTTTTGGTGGTTGGGACTGCTTCAGCAATGAAATAGCACCTTGTTATTACCTGAGGTTATCTTGAGTAGAATTAAAAGGATGGTGTTGAAACTCCTTAACTGACCTCTCTCCCTTAGTGTTCTCAAAACTTTAATCCTAAAAAAATACCTATTAATATTTTAAGACAAAAAAAAAGTGTTCTTCCCTGATGATTGGTCTAGAATTTCTCTACAGGAAAGACCAAGACAAAATGTTTTGTTAGAAACAAATGGAGGGAAAAAAAGAAACATATGGGAAAGATTATAAAGCAAAAAGGAGAGAGGAAGGAAAAAAGGAAAGGGAGAGGAGTGAGACAGAAAGAAAGAGACACAGTGAGAGAAAGACAATGAGAGATATTTCTAGGAATCATTGGAGTTCAGTGTATTGAGGTTTAACCCATAATGGTGCTGATCTTATGAGACACAGAGGAAGACATTTGAAAATAAAAATGGTGTGTGGCCCTAGCTGGTTTGCCTTAGTCACGCAGTGGTCGGCAAACTCATTAGTCAACAGAGCCAAATATCAACAGTACAACGATTGAAATTTCTTTTGAGAGCCAAATTTTTTAAACTTAAATTATATAGGTAGGTACATTGTTATTAACTTAATTAGGGTACTCCTAAGGCTTAGGAAGAGCCACACTCAAGGGGCCAAAAAGTCGCATGTGGCTCAGGAGCCGCAGTTTGCCAATCATGGGCTTAGCATTCACCTTGGGGCTGAAGAGTCTCGGGTTCGATTCCAGTCAAGGGCAATGCCTACATTGTGGGCTTGATCCCCAGTAGGAGGCGTGCAGGAGGCAGCCAATCAATGAATCTCTCTCATCATTGATGTTTCTATCTCTCTCTCTCCCCTCTCTCCCTTCCTCTCTGAAATCAATAAAAATATATTTTTTAAAAATAATGTGTGGTCTTCATAGAGAGAAATGAAGTACAGAACTGAGTTATAGGCAGATTACTCTAAAAATCACTATGAACCCAAAGGGGCAACCTAATAGGAAAGAAAAATGACTTCAAGAAATAGGAAATTCAGCCGAAATCGGTTTGGCTCAGTGGATAGAGCGTCGGCCTGCGGACTGAAGGGTCCCGGGTTCGATTCCGGTCAAGGGCATGTACCTGGGTTGCGGGCACATCCCCAGTAGGAGATGTGCTGGAGGCGGCTGATCGATGTTTCTCTCTCATCGATGTTTCTAACTCTCTATCTCTCTCCCTTCCTCTCTGTAAAGAATCAATAAAATATATTTAAAAAAAATAGGAAATTCAAAGAGTAAATTAATATGTGAAAAGATGCTCAAAGTTTTTTATAATAAGGAAAATATTATGCACTTATATAAGTCACCAGATCATCAAATTTTAAACATCTTCTACCAAATTTTATGAGGTTGTGGAAAATTCTCAATTACTGCTTATAAACATATACATTGCATATAAAGTTTGAAAAACTGTTTGAGAGTATCTAGAAAGGCTGACAACATATATTGCTGGGGTCCAACCCCAGCAGGTCCAGGGGTTCCCAAAGGTGTAGACGGAGTCGGCGAAGAAGGAATGACACAGAGACAGCGTTCAGTTGATCAGCAGCCTAGCCAGGATCTCTAGCCAGGATCTCCAGCCAAGTTCTGGTCTGGATCTCCAGGGAAGTCCTGGTGTTTATTGTCTTGTTACATCCGTATTTATCCCAGTTGATTTTAATCCTGTCAATTTCTATTGCAAAGGTTAGGGCGTTTCTTATCTCCATTCCAGGGAGTAAAGATTATGTAGCTTAAGCGTGATTGTTTGTAGTTAAAGTGATTAACTACCCACCTGGCACTTAGTTAAGGAGTTTTATCCCCTCCCTGACTTCAAGGAAAAATCCCTACCTGGGAAAAAAACCTTTCTCGGAGAGGTGACCTTGGTTAAAACACACAGCGCTAAGGGGAGCAAACATATTAAGAACAGTATGCTATATACGCCAGGTCCCTTGAAACATATGCTGTGCAGATGTTTCTTTCCTGCAGCGACTGTGTCAAGCAGCAAGGATGGACCGGCTTCTGGCAATATATACTCCATGACCCAGCAAATTTATTTCTGTGTCTGTCACACAAGGTAAGTTTGTGTATTTGTGCACCAGGATATACAATTGAGGAGGTTTATATCAGCATCATTCATAAAAGTAAAAACCTAGAAACAAAACCAATGTTTATTAACAAAAAATGGATAAATAAATTATGGTTATCTTCTCACAATAGCATACTATAAAATAGTGAAAATAAATAAATTACAGATACATATCACAAACTTGATAAAACATAAATTTTTTGTTGAGCAAAAGAAGCAGTATTCCAAAGAATACCTGAATGGACTTCTCTTTATATAATATTTAAGCTATTTTTATAAATGCATACACAGCTTGTAAAACCTCTCTTCAAAAGGAAGAGTGAAAGCATGCACCATGAAAATCAAAATATTGGTGAGCTCTAGTGAGGTGTCAGAGGGTATATCTAGGGAAGTGATGGAGAACCTTTTGAGCTTGGCGTGCCAGCATTTTGAAAAACCCTAACTTAACTCTGGTGCCGTGTCACATATAGAAATTTTTTGATATTTGCAACCATAGTAAAACAAAGACTTATATTTTTGATATTTATTTGATATATTTAAATGCCATTTAACAAAAAAAAGTCAACCAAAAAAATGAGTTCGGGTGTCACCTCTGACACACGTGTTATAGGCTTGCCATCACTGATCTAGGGCTTTTGGGTGCTAGTGATGTTTTATTTCATGATATGGACAGTGATTACACAGAGCATCACTTTATGTTTATTAACTTTCTTTATGTGTATGTGTTGTGCACTCTTCTGTGGTATAGCTCACATATTGGAAAATACTTGATACAGAAAAGAGGGTATAATTTAGCAAAGTCTTGCTTAGCAATAAAAAAAACTGGACTTTAGAACAAGGGAGAGAGGGCATATATAGAATATACTGTTGTCTGTTGTTCCTACCATCCCTTTTTGAAAACAGGACATGTTGAAGAATATTTGTGTCCTAGTTGAAAAGACTGAAGTTTAGGACAAAAGTGATGGGAGAGAAAGGAAGGGAATAATTGCTGGAGCTGAGCTCTTCAGCAGAAAGAGTGGATGGGATCTGGGAACCCCTTCTTACTGGCTCAAAGAGTGAGATTTTGTGGAACAATGGGGTTTAAGATATTTATTTGGTGGTGATGGTTAAAACTTTTCTGCAGTGGAAGAAGTTAGGCTTTTTAAAAATGACCATGAGAGAGGCATGATCAGCCTCTGTTATTACTATCTCTAAGCAAATGGCTGCTGCCCCAGAACAACACTCACCATGGTTCTGTCCTGCTAGGCGGTTCATCAGGTAGGATTTTCCTGTCCGATACACACCTGCGATGGCCACCACCACCACAGGCTGAGAGATCTTGCCTAGAATCTCCAGTGCTGTTGGGTTTACTGTCAGCTGATTATTCTGATTTTCCACCAGACAGATGGGGTCCATCATGGTGTAGCCAGAGGCCATGGTGAGCTGTAACCCAAAAGAATAACTCAGTACAACACAAGATCGAGAAGTCATATCTAATGGTTATACAAGTGACATGCTTGTCAGCTTTCTATGTGTGGAACATATAAGTCAGATTTCTACATTTAGTATGTTTCTAAAAGATAAGTATTTAGCCTAATGTATCAAGGCCTGGCAAAGATTCCTTATGTACATTATCATATTGATCTTTATATAAACCCTAATACAACCTTGCCCATGTGATGCATAGAAGGAATAGAATGAGCAAAACACAACATTGATAATCGATCCATGAGAACATTAACATATTGGGGGTAAGCAGAGGCAGAATGGGAGATGCAGGAGATGAGGAGTGACCAGAGAAGAAATCTGGAGTTCCAGAGTGATTTGGTTTCTTATTAGCCTCATACATTCTCCAAGCACCTACCATGTGCTGGGCACTGGTCTATGTGCTCAAGATCAAGCGGTGAACAAAATAGATACAAATTCCTGCCTCATGGAGTTCTATTCTAGGGAGAGGATGCAAACAATACAGAAAGCAAATAAGCAGCATGCATAATATACGTATATTAGATGATGGCAAGTGCTCAGGAGAAAACAAGCAGGAACTAAGATAGGGAGCATGGGGGCTGAATTTACATAGAGGATGGTCAGAATAAGCCTCTCAGAAAAAGATAAATAAATGTGCTTTGTGACCTTGAGGAGAACAAATGTAGTGAATCCTGAGAGCTGGAGGGCAAAGGGACAGTGGGAGGCTAATAGTGGGCCTGGCTACCAGCAGTTGGAGGAGTGGAGACTTTGAGAGGAAGAAGAAGACAAAGAATGAAACTCCCTCACGAAACACCACGATACAGATCTTTATAGGACCCAGGGACAGTTGCGAATGCAGGAGTTCATTTATTTAAACTGGATTAAAAGGACATTTTTGTTTCTGGGCTAGCAGGGAAGAGAGGCTGTAGCCAGGGTGTTTTAGGGTGTGCCCAGAGCTGCCAGAGTCCCACAGCTGGGAGAGGTCCTACTTTACTGTTTCCATCACAGTGGGTGTTTCATGCAATCAAAGGACAGAAAGCAGTCAAAGTGCTTTGACTGTGCCTTCACTTTCTCAAGGACAATCCTACACAACATTCATGTGCTCCATGCTCTCCTAGCTGTGTACACTGGAAAGAGTAATTTCTCTGTCTTAGTTTGTTCTTCCATAAAATGGCAACACTGAAAAAATAAAATAAAATAAAAACCACACACAATGTATTGGTCATTAAGGTCATTAGGAAGATTAAGTAAATGATAAAATTTATAATGCTCTTAAAATCATGTGTTGCATTCTGAATCCTATGTTAGTATTGATTAAAAATTGAGTATCTAAGAGGGCAGGGAGGTTAAGTTCTAAATGAAGGTGAAGAATCTCTTTATCCAGTTGTGAGCATGTGGAGGACACATCCCATGAGTAGGACTCCGGCAGGACAGGAGCAGCACTACCAGCTGAGAGGGAGGACACTTGTGGGGGTGGAGGAGTTCTGTGGGAGAACCCAGAGCAGTCCTGGGATGTCAGAGCACAGATTCTGGATTCGCTACCAGGCTTCAAATCACTTATGTCAATGAGACTTCGGAAAAGGAACTCACCTCTGTGAGCCTGCATTTCCTTAGTGAGATAGATAAAGCAAGAATTCCTGTCTGACTCATTCCTGTAGGTTCTGGTACACACAGGGGCTCAGTAATTAATGATTACTATAGAGGTAGGCATTGTGTTGAAATGTGTATATATGTTCAGTAAGCTGCAAATTGCCAACAAATAATAAGGTGTCTAAAATCTTTTTCTCAGAAAATAACAAGAAATATTTTATTTATTTATTTTTTATTTTATTTATTTATTTATTTTTGGTGCCCTTGACCGCAATCGAACCCAGGACCCCTCAGTCCGCAGGCCAACTCTCTATCCACTGAGCCAAACCGGTCAGGGCATAACAAAAATTTTTAACACACTTCCTCTGTACCATTTCACTTTTTTGTCTAAAGGTGATTGAGAGCAAAGTTGGGGAGTAAAACATTAATCTTCTAGCTCTTTGATACAACCAGGAGGAATTACAGGGTTTATTTCTTGGACTGAATATTTAAAATTTTGGGTAGGAATAGATAAGTTAACAAAATTTTTAAAAAATGTAAGTAAACTGAAATACCCAATCCAAAAGCTGTTAAATTCAAATGAACAAGTAAAATGAAATAGTTCTCCTGTGTGGAGTTAGTTGGTTTCCAAAGTTCCTCCTCAGGAGAGTCAGTCATCTGAAGTGATGGTGGAAACTACCCCAAGCCTTGACTTCTCAGCGAGTATGACAGGACATTCTGAGATGGTTCTTGTAATGCCTGGTAAACAAACACTCTTAGATCTTAGAGTTAGTTCTAACAGTTGGTGATGAATTGAATTATTCTATATCACACAGCTTTGTGCTCTCTTTGGAATATTAAGTATTGTTAAGTACAAAAATAATCAGAGTCAACCTTTCAGGATTTAAATTGTCTGTAAGTTAAGGACCACATTTTCTCTCAGTTTCTCCAGTGCCTGGAGGTGAGGTGGAGATGGTGTTTGTGGTGCAGGGACAATCTGAAGAGGGACAGGGAGATGGAGGGAGAGACTCCACCAGGAGCCTCTGCAAGTGGATGGGGTTTACTCCATCCATCCCAGGATGGGTTTAGCCCCTTTTGGCATTTGAGAAACATTGCGTTCCTTCTCTCCCCATGGAGGGCTGTTTGTGTAGCCCTGGGAGGGTGCCAGAGGGGCAGCTCACCTTGGAGACAAGTTTGATGAGCACTGGTTGCTTCACAGAGAGGCCTCTGAGCCAAACAGAGACTCTGAGCTGCTGGTAGCCAGGCCCAGTACTAGTATCCAGTTGTCCCATGCCCTCCAGTGCCAAGCATGCACTTCCAGTGTGAGGCTTGTGCTCGGGCACGTGTTGTTGTTGTTTTTGTTAATGAACGTGTGCCTGGAAGACCTAGTTTAGTGGGAACCTACATGTCTTGGGTGCTGCAGACAGGGGACAGGTTCTTAGTTATCCTAGCTCATCCCTCCTTCACTCCTCCTGCATCTGGCTCCTCCCCATACTGACTGTTCTCTTTGGAATCTAAAAATAATGAAGATATACAGCCAAGTAGTTAAGGGTTGGGGTGATTAAAACCCAAATCAAAATGGAAAGGACACCACCTTTTTTGCTGTTAGAGAAGTAGGTGAGGTGTGAAATTCATGTCAAGCCAATGAGTTCAGAAGCAGTTTCCAGAAAGCAAGTACAAAACTGCTTGAGAGCCCTGACTGGTTTGGCTCAGTGGATAGAGCTTCAGCCTGCGGACTGAAAGGTCCCAAGTTTGTTCCCATTCAAGGGCATGTATCTTGATTGCGGGCACATACCCAGTGTGGGTTGTGCAAGAGGAAACAGATTGATGTTTCTCTCTCATCAATGTTTCTAACTCTCTATCCCTCTCCCATCCTCTCTGTAAAAAAATTCAATAAAATATATATATATTTAAAAAAACTGCTTGAGAGCACAGAGGAGTCAGATAAACAAAATATTGGCTTTAGTGAATTCACTGCACCACAGTGGGTTCTTTAAAGATAAATTTTTTACTAACATATGGGGACCAAATTCTACTTGTAAGGCATAAGAAAGCAGCTGGCACTAATAAAGTGGATCTAGTGGACCTGGGATATGTTTTATTTTATTTTTAAGAGTTTATTTTTAATTACAGTTGGCATTCAATATTGTATGAATCTCAGCATACTACATAGTGGTTAGAGATTTCTATAACTTAAGAAGTGAAACCCCCAATAGGTCTAGTACCCACCTGGCAGCCTGCATAATCATCACAATATTATTGAGCACATTTCTTAGGCTGTACTTTACATCCCTGTGACAGTTTTGTAACTGCCAATTTGTGTCCTTAATCCCTTCCCCATTTTCACCCAGCCTCATCCTTCCTCCCACCTGGCAACCAGAACCTGGGTTACTTCTAAACCAAGAAATACTCTCTGAAACAAAGCTTACATCTTTGACTAAAGTGTATGGGATTTTCAAAATAAAGTTCTTACCTGTTTTTTCTCCTCAGTGTAGGTTGGAGTGGTATCTGCCACTTCTCTATCTTTCACCTGATGGTTGGGTTTTTATTCACCTGTCTGATGTCATGTGACTTTCCAGAATTCCTGAAGACCCATTAATTAGAAGTGAAGGACTTAGAGTAATGTGAAACTGAAAGCACTGAGTACAAAGCACTGATTCAACAACCATAATAGGAATTTCTGAAAGCTGTAAAAACGGAATGGTACCTGGATTTCACAGAATTTCTTACCTAGTTCAGTTTAACAAAAGCTCTGCTCCTGGTGGGTGTGGTCAACAAGATGTGGCTTCCTTTTCCCTTTTTCATGCAGGATAAGGTGTGTCACTGGGAGAGGCAGGTTACCAGTATTTCTCATGGCCTCCAGCACTGAGTTGCAGAGACTAAATTCCTGGAGGCTGGGGCTCCCAACCTGCACCCAGCCCCACTCATAGAGTGAAGGCTCTAGCTGATGCACAGCAGGCTGAGATTGCCTGGCCTGATCACCCTCCCTCTGGCTCACTTGTAGGAAGGAATTTCCAACCTGGTAGAGGCAAGTAGAGAAGACCACAGGCTACCACCCCTGTACAGGGAGAAGCAGTGGTTCGGAGATATTTTCCCAGGGAGAGAGGCAGTCCCTAATCACAGAGATCTCTGAATTTCTTCCCCAAAGAACTGGTTTTATTTGAAACAGAATATGGGTACTTGAAGAAACTTTATAGCAAATTGACTTTAGAAAAAAACACAAAAGGAGGGTTGTCAGGCAGGAAGCAAGTGAGCCCAGATGGTAATACAAATCCATATAGAAAAACAAAGAACAGCAGTAAGGGAATTGTGTAATGATAAAAGACAGTGTACATGCATATTTCCTCTCCTTTCTCTTCTTAACTAGTTTAAGAAGCAATTGTATATGACAATATGTATATAATTGTATTGCAGAGCCTATTTCATACTTAAAAGTAATATATTTGGTAATAGCAGAATAAAGGAGCTAAGTGGTTGCACAGCTTATTGAAATAAGGAGATGACATGTGATGTTAACGTGAACTCATAGGAATACAGAGAAACAGAGATTGTGAGAAAGAAAGTTATTATAACACTAGAGGCCCGGTGCACAAAAATTTGTGCACTCAGGGTGGAGCGGGGGTCCCTCAGCCCGGCCTGTTCCCTCTCAAAGTCTGGGACCCGTTGGGAGATAACGACCTGCTAGCATAGGCCTTCTCCCGGGTGGCAGAAGGCAGGCCCAATCCCTAGGTGCAGCCCCTGATCCGGCTCAGAGCAGGGCCGATTGGGGAGTTGGGGCGCCACCCCCTGTCATGCACAGAGCAGGGTGGATTGGGAGGTTGCAATGCCACCCTCAGTCATGCTCAGCGTAGGGCCGATTAGGGGGTTGTGGCGCCACCCCCTGTCATGCACAGAGTAGGGCCAATCAGGGGGTTGGGGCACCGCCACTCTCACACTCAGGGCAGGGCCGATGGTGAGGTTATGGCTCTACCCCGTCACACACAGAACAGGGCCCGTGGTGGGAGAGGGTTGGGGCGCCGCACCCTGTCACACACAGAGCAGGGCCAATCAGGGGGTTGGGGAGTTCCCCCCTATCAGGCACAGAGCAGGGCTGATCAGGGGGTTGGGGAGCCTTCCACTGTCCCGAACAGAGCAGGGCCGATAGGGAGGTTGTGGCCCCGCCCCCTGTCACACACAGAGCTGCAGGGCGATCAGGGAGTTTGGGTGCTGCCCCCTGTCACACTGATCCTGGTGCCGGAAGGCCTCTCAGCTCTGCTGATCCTGGTGCTGGGAGGCCTCGCGGCTCCTCTGATCCTGGTGCTGGGAGGCATATTACCCTTTTACTATATAGGATAGAGGCCTGGTGCACGGGTGGGGGCCGGCTGGTTTGCCCTGAAGGGTGTCCTGGATCAGGGTGGGGGTCCCCACTGGGGTGCCTGGCCAGTCTGGGTGAGGGGCTGAGGGCTGTTTTCAGGCTGGCGGGTGACTGAAGCTCCCAACGGCTCCTTTTTTTCTTTTTTCTTTTTTTATTCTGGGCCAGCTTTAGCTCTGGCTCCAGCTCTGAGGCCTCCGCTTCTGAAAGCAGGTATCTGGTTTGTTTGGGTTCTATAATCGAAACTCTGTATCAACTCCAGCTCTGAGATCCCAGCGGGCTGAAAGCAGGTTTCTGGGGTTTTGTTTAGCTTCTATATTTGTAACAATGTTTCACACTGCAGGCTCTGAGGCCGGCAAGGCAGGCGGGGAACATTGGTTTCCTCCGTCACTGAAGCAAGCAAGCCTCACATTAGTTTCAAGCTGCCTGGCTTCTGGCCGCCATCTTGGCTGGCAGTTAATTTGCATATCTCACTGATTAGCCAATGGGAAGGGTAGTGGATGTATGCTAATTACCATGTTTCTCTTTTATTAGATAGGAAGTCCTATACATTTATTCTTCTTCCTTCAGCCTTTTTAAAAACAGAAAATCACACAAATTGGTAACTATCAAAACGAATTGTTGGGGTTGTTACATATACCTATATATAAAGGGCTAAGTGACCAGCCGACTGGCCAATCGGACAGTAGGTATGATGTGCACTGACCACCATGGGGCAGATGCTCAACACAGGAGCTGTGGAGTGATAGCAACTTTGCAGTGTGCCTACTCCCCCTCTGGGGCCCCTCGGGGGATATCAGAGAGCCGGTTTTGGCTTAATCCTCACAGGCCAGGCTGAGGGACTCCACCTGCCAGAGAAACCCCACTCACTTTGCAGATGCCCTTTGAGCCCCAGCACCTGCCCAGGTGTGGCGGCTGGGGAGGGACCTTGGGAGGTTGGCTCCAGGGCATGTCCAGCCTGTCTCACCCAGTCCCACACAGACGACCACCTTCTAATTCATTTCCTTTCAATGTGCACGAATCTGTGCACTGGGCCACTAGCCCTATATAATAAAAATTTAATATGCAAATTGTCCTCTCAACTGGGAGTTCAACTGGTCCCTATGACATGTGCTGACCACCAGGGGGTGGAACATGGTGGGTGTCGGTGATGCAGCACTGCCAGCGGGGCAGCAATGGAGGCTCTGCCAACCCTGATGGGCCACTATGAGAGTGGGACTGCGGCAGGATGGTGGAGCAGGTGAGTGGGCAGCACCATGCAAGGCGGGTGTGAGTGGGGGCCCGATCACTCTGCCGATTGCCCTGCAGATGGCCACCAGCAGAAGCAATGGCTGCCCGGCACCCAGTCGCTGAGGGAGACAGGCACAGGGCCTGGATCTGACCCATCACCCCGCAGACAGTGACCAGCGGCTGGCATGCCCTTACCACCCGATTGAGGCCAGGCTTTGGGTTAAGATGGGGAACTGGGGTTGGGTAGCAGTGATCATTCTCCTGTGGCACCCGGGCAAGGGGCTGTGACCTCTTGCAGGCTACCTGGGTGCGGGGGTAATGGGGACAGAGGTGCTGTGAGAATGTGCAGTGTCTGCCAAGCTCGCTCTTGCTCCCGTTGCTACCCTCCCCGGGGGTGCCAGTGCTCGCATGCCAGGGAAGCCCCTGTCCTCAGGTGCTGGGCGCCTGCTAGAAACCTGCCCAGCACTCACACGGCCTATTCCAGGGGAGTCAGACTGCAGAAGCCAGGACCTTAGGGGCTGATTGGGCCTTCTGTAGGTTCACGCAAGAGGTGGTCTGCGAGGCCAGCTGGGAGAGAGCGCAGAGGCCCACATTGTACTCTGGCCCATGGCATCCAGCTGCACTCACTGCATTTCTGTGTGGGGACTCGGGCGCCTTGACTCAGGTGGAGACGGGTGTGTGGGGGCCCGGGGGTCCAGATGCTGCCCAGGTGCTGCCCAGGGCCCAGAGGTCAGCTGGGACCTACCCTTCAATGCCAGAAGCTCATGCTTTGATCACCAGCCAGGCCTAGGGACTGGACCCGTGCATGACCTTTGTGCACCAGGCCTCTAGTATACACTAATAAAAGAGAAAGATGCAAATTAACCATCACTCCATTACTCTGCTACATCCACAAGCCATGCCTACCAGCCAATCAGGAGCGAGTATGCAAATTAACCCAACTAAGATTGCAGTGGCCATGGAGCTGGAGCGAGCAGGAGGCTTGGGTTGTCCCTAGCGATGGAGGAAGCCAAGCTTCCCACCTGCCCTGACCGGCCCTCAGCTCTGCTCAACATTACAAAGTTTCAATTATAGAATATAAATAAATCCCAGATACCTGCATCCAGCCAGTCATGGCTACTCAAGGAAGGACTGACAGCCTGGGATGTCAGGGGCAACCCAGGCTTCCAAGTGGGACTGGTCTCCCCTCAAGGCTACAAAGTTTCAATTATGGAAGATAAATAAATCTCAGATATCTGCTTCCAGCCCGCTCTGGCCTCTGCTCAAGGAGGCGCTGGAAAAAAAAGAGAGAGGCTGGGTGCTTGGATTGTTGAGGAGCTTGGCCAGCCTGAAAACGGCCATCAGCCCTTCACCCAGGCTGAACGGCACCACAACAGAGAACTCCACACTGAAGGGGGTGTGGCCAGCCTGAAAAGAGCCCTCAGTCTCTCACCCAGGCTGGCCACACCCCCATGGGGTGAGGGTCCCTGCTGGGACACTTGGCCAGCCTGAAAACAGCCACCAGCCCCTCACACAAGCTGGCCAGGCACCCCAGCAGGACCCCCACCCGAATCTGGGACACACTTCAGGGAAAACCAGCCGGCCCCCACCCATGCACCAGGGCTCTATCCTATATAATAAAAGGGTAATATGCAAATTGACCCTAACAGCAGAATGACTGGTCACTATGACACACACTGACCACCACGGGGCAGACACTCAATGCAGGAGTTGCCCCCTGGTGGTCAGTGCACTCCTACATGGGGAGCTCTGCTCAACCAGAAGCCAAGCTGACAGCTGCCAGTACAGCGGTGATGGCGGGAGCTTCTCCCGCCTCCTCAGCAGTGCTAAGGATCTCTGACTGCAGCTTAGGCCTGCTTTCCACTGGCAAGTGGACATTCCGCAAGGGGTCTCAGGCTGCCAGAGGGATGTCTGACTGCCAGCTTAGGCCCGATCCCCCAGGGAGTGGGCCTAAGCCAGCAGGTGGATATCCCCCAAGGGGTCCCAGAATGAGAGAGGGCAAAGGATGGGCAAATTTTTGTGCACCGGTCCTCTAGTATAGATATAATGTGTAATATTTATGTAAAATTAATAGCACTAAATGGAGGTAAGAAGGAATAGAGTTATAGAAGTAACTATTCTGTATTCCATTGGAAAAAAACATAGCATACATTTGAGGTCTATTATTTTTCTTTTTAATTTATTAAATTTATTTGAGTGACATTGGTTAATAAAATTATATTGGTTTCAAGTACACAGTTATATAATAGATCATTTGTATATTGTATTGTATGTTCACCACCCAAAGTCAAGTCTTTCATCACCATTTATCCTTTTCTCTCTTCTACCTTTCTACCCACCTTTGCCTCTGGTAATCAACATACTGTTGTCTGTATATATGAATTTTTGTGTTTTTTGCATTAATCTCTTCACCTCTTGCACCAAATCTCTCAATCCTCCTCCCCTCTGAGGTCCTGGAGAGTATTATGCTAAGTGAACTAAGCCTCTCAGGGGAAGACAAATACCATATAATAAACTTATATGTGGAAACTAATGAACAAAATAAACTAACAAACAAAATAGAAACAGAATCATAGATACAGAGAACAGACTCAAATATGTTCTGATAAATTTATATATATACATGTGTGTGTATATATATATATATATATATATATATATATATATACACTCTGTGTCACCACTAAGCAAACAACAAATCTCAAATTAAAATCCTTTCATTTTAGGACACTGTAACATAAAAGCAAACTAAATCCAAAGTGGGCAGAAAGAAAAAATAGAGACTTATGTGTGTGAATGTTATGATATTAGTGCACTAAATAATGTGTGTGTGTGTGGGGGGGGGGATCAGTGAAAGCAAAAGCTGCATCTTTGAAAAGATCAGCAATTTTGACAAACTTTTAGCTAAACTGGCCAAGAAGAAAAGAAAGGAGACTCAAATTACTAAAATCAGAAATGAAAGAGGGGACATTGCTGAAATAAAAATGATTATAAGGCAATACTATGAACAACTGTATGGCAACAAAATAGATATAAAAATGGACAAATTCCTAGAAGGACACAAACTACTGAAAGTTTCTCAAGAAGAAATAGCCCATCTGAATAGACTTGTACCAAGTAAAGAGGTTGGAAACTGCCACCAAGAAAAGCTCAGGCCCAAATGGCTTCACTGGTGATTCCTACCAAACTTTCAAAGAATTCATACCCATTCCTCACAGACTTGGTCAAAGATACAAAATTCCCTTAATGTTATTTTACCACATACTTTCTTTCTGTGTCTGAACTGTTTGAGAGTTAGTTACAGAATCCACAATAATCTACTGGGTATTTCCTTACAAATTTACCTGGAAGAGAGACTACAGCTTCTCCATCTTCTGCTGCTAATTACATAGTCCATTTCCGTCTATATTGGCCACCTGCTGATGTCCATGCAGACAGCTGACTGGTTGTGTGAAGCATGTGTCTGTGAAGGACAAGTTGTTTGTCTCACAGAACTTCCTGAGCTGTTTTCCTGCTTTGTTTCTGACCCTCAGTCCAAAATTTCCAATGACATTTGATTCTACTTTATTTCCTACTTGTGCATTCTAGTCACCGATTGTTATCAGCATGTCTTCTTTTGATGCATCATCAATTTCTTTTTGAACACTTGCACAAATGAATTCAATTTAATTTTATTCAGCTCAGTAAAATGAATAAGGAAGAGAAGGACAAAAATAATAGTAAAATGCAGCAATGGTTTAGCTGCTAAATGGTTTAGCACTTCCTTTGGCTGAGCAGTGTGTTGGTCCAAACCCCATGTGTGCTGGCTCCTTGGTGTCACAATCACCAACTGCCTATCAAATGTAAGCACCACTATGGTTCTAAATTCTTTACAGGTGTTACTAATTAAACTTAATTTATTCCTAAGCACGTGTGTTATGTAGGTATCATTACTTGCCTCTTTCTTTCTTTCTTTCTTTCTTTCTTTCTTTCTTTCTTTCTTTCTTTCTTTCTTTCTTTCTTTCTTTCTTCTTTCTTTTTGATAGAGAGGATGTTTTATTAACACAGCCAACACCCACAATTACACGTAGCTCTTCAGATAACTTGATCTTTGGGACTAGACTTTGTGCAGAGCCAAGCAGCACATAGTGCACAAATGAGGGTTCCAGTGGGTTGTGTGCCGGAGCATGGAGGACAAAGATGAAACACTCTGGAGCCTCTCCTGATCCTTCAGGAAACCCCGGAGGTCCAGTCCTCTTCGCTGCATCCCAATAGTGATAAGACCAGATGTCTTTAAATCCAGCGGCAGTAAACACAGCATCGTTATTCTCCCAGGTTGGTGAAGATACCTAGACAGGTGTGTCCTTGTTTGTCCCATTGTACCATCGCGCTAAAAACGGGGCTCTGATTCAAAGTGCACCCGCTCCCCCCAAACACTGCACACCTCCTACCCGCTTCTACAGGATTGCTGTGTTGTCCTCCCCAAGGGCAAGGCAGGAAGCATGGGTTCAGAACTCCCGGAGGCCCAGGGTCTGCAGAAACTCTGGTGGTTTAGGTTACTGTCCTTAGCAATCTTCTGCTCCACCTTCCTCACTACAGGCAAAACCCAGGGCTGATAGTCATCCTTGCCATAAGCTCCCTCCCCCAGGTTGACCTTGAGGGGTCCACATCCTCCCGGAAGTCTGCAGTGAGCTTACAGACAAGGACAAGCAAGGCCTGCGGAACTTGTAGCCAACACTGAAGGAGGTGCCACAGAGAGAAGCTGGAGTCTGCCTGGCGCTGATACCGGGAGCCTGGAGCCGCTTGGTTGGTCCGGTTGTCGTGAGAACTGGAGGTGACTCTCACCTTCCTATTGCTTGCATTTTACACAGCACTAAGTACAGTTTAAAATATTTAATGTATTTTTTAAAAATATATATTTTTTTATTTGTTTCAGAGAAGAAGGGAGAGGGAGAGAGAAAAACATCAATGATGAAAGAAATCATTGATTGGCTACCTCCCCTATGACCCCTACCTGTAGGGGCATGTGCCCTGACCAGAATCAAACCATTACCTCCCAGTTCAAAGGCTGAAGCTCAATCACTGAGCCATACCCACCGGGCTGTTTAATGGTTTGTTCATAGCAGTTCATTGGGTCACAAGGCCCTGGTGAATGATTTGAGATTTCTTCAAATGCTGAGCCAGTGTGTTAAGAGGAAGGTCAAATTAGGTTCATCCATGGCTCTGTGTTTGCAAATGTGGACTGAAGTACTGGTGCTGTGAGTCTCCCTTTATCCTCACTGCCTAGGACAGTCTGATCAGCCCTTTTATGAATTACAAATCGCTGGCTCTTGTTTTTCTCACAAGTGAGGGTTATCTTGTGTCAATTAAGGACAAATGGAAAGTATTTGTATTGAACACACGTCCTTTGTAAGTGGAAGCAGGAACAAGCTCATAGTTTCTCAGAAATAGACTAGATGTCAAGAAAACAGCTCCTTTCTGTTTAGAATATGAATTCTGTGCAGTTTTCCTGCTTTCTTTTTTTTTTTTTTTTTTTTTTTTTTTGCGTGTGAGGCTGTTTGAAAACCATTTAGGGACTTTTTCTTGTAAATGCTGGGAAGAGAAAGGTATATTTCCTCTCTTTCCAGTGTACTTGGAGTGCAGTCTCTAGAATACTTGTATTATTCCAAAAGATAGTCACAGATCCAATTAATTTGCATGTTGTATTATTACATTAAAATTCATGTGTGTTTATGTGCTTAGGGTGTCAAAGGCTGTTCGGACAGACTCTGAATTTCAGGTGTCGGGTGTTTTCACACTCAGCTGCTTTTCACATGACGCCCTCCATGCAGGATGATCTAGGGCACTCAGCAGCAGGAAGTCATTGCTTCACCTGGGGTCCCTGAGTCTCATAGACAATGGAGGCAGGACCAATAATCAGCAGCACGTGCGTATAGAGAGTGTATGTGCTGTGTGCACAGCGCTGTGCTAGGTGCTCAGGGGTGGATGAAGATTAATTACACATAGTCATTGTCCTAAAAATGATTTAATCTGGTGGGTGACACTGACTTGCACCCAAATAATAAAAGCAAATGAATGAATGAGAGAGGGAAGGAGGAGCCCTCGTTACTGAAGTAGCAAGTCTCCAAATCTCAAATGGTAACATTTAAAATTTTATCCTTGTGATATTTATTTTGAGGTCAATGAGAGCAAATAGATTGAAGTTTATTTTAAGAGGAAAAAATGGCCTGACAGTTGTTCTTATTCATATTTAAATTTCTTAACCACCTATTCTGTTCTGTTGTCTATTCTAGTAAACTCAGTACAGCACTTTAAATGACTATTATTTATAATTTGTTTTAATAGTAGAGTACATTATTTCCCAGTGCATCGTTTTGGCTCCTCTTACCAACCAGTCTTCTCAGTGAAAATTAGGGGCACTTCATGTCATTCCTCCAGAATTGGGATTATATTGGATATGATAAGCAAATATAAACTGATTTATAGATACTATCTTAAGCTAATTTCTTTCATTTGGTGTATGGTTCATTGCTCTACTTATTTAAAACCCTTTTCAGGGTTTTATTTGTTAAGTTTATTATTGCATTATTATTTACCCTTTTTTTTCTGTTTAATTATAGTTAAAAGACAACATAACATCTACCATCTTAACTATTTTTTATGTATACAGATTAAATATACCTACAGGTTAGTTCTATAGACTAAGTCCCTTCCCCAGACCCTGCCATGCCAGGTGGCTAGTGGGAGGGGTCCATAGTGAGGTGCTGAGCCCCCTACACTTTGTGTTTGAGGCTCCAGAACATGTGGCCAACACGCCCTGCCCCTGCCACCCCCATGGAAGTGCGGCCATTTGGAACCCATTTGCAGACACATGGATTGTTTTTAAGTTGATGCTTTTTAATTCACTCTGTTTCCCACTTGTCGTTTGTTATTGAAAAGACAGATCCTGCGGGTGTGTGTTCCTTTGTGGGGGCAGCAGGGATATTCTCCACAGGCAGAGATCCGATGAGAGACAGAGACAAAAGGCCAAGTGAGACAGGGGAATGAGTAAACAGGACTAGAGAGCAAGGAACAGGGAGAGAGAAGCACAGGGTGAGACAGACACAGAGAACCCAGGAAGGCTAAGGGAGGGGCTGGGCCCTAAGGGCAGAGCTAGTGTACTGAGAAATCCTGCTTCAGGAAGGCGGATCCCTCCACCTCCAACTAAGGCCCCTGGGGCTGAGCTAGCTCTCCTCTGAGCTCTGGTTCCTTTCAGCATAGACATGGCTGAACTGGCCTCAGGGAAAGGGCTGGAAGGATGTGGCTGGCAATGGACTGAGTACGCAGGGCCAAGGTCACCGAGGGCTAAGGATCCTAAGGATCCGAGACCAGACAGAGAGAGGAGGACCTGGAGGCGTTCCCTCCCAGGTCCCTGCACACCTTCTGTTTTTGAGTGAAGCCTGAATCCCGAATCCCTTGCCTTGGCTCTGGAGAGTGGCGGCGCTGGCCTGCTGCGCTGCCTAGGGTGAGCGCCCTAACCTCTCTGAGCCCTGGCTATGCCACTTGTGATGGGGAGCATAAGACATTTTTGGGGCTAGCAATCTGAATTTGTTCCAGTGCCCTGCTTTCTACTGCACTCTCTTGCTAGCAGATAATTAACTCCATTTGTGAAAGAATGCAGGAGACTAGCAGTGGACTCTGTACCTAAGTAATCAATGTCCCTAATCCACATTCCTGAAGTCACTACCCCTTCCTTAATTATCTGGTCCCGAAGGAGCCACTTACCTAAATACTCCCAATTTACAAGGGCCTAAACCAAGGATGTAACAGCTTAACTAGAGGGAGGTCACTGGCACCATCCAGGATGGACATTAGATACAATCTAAAGTAACCATCTAACTGACTCTCCAGGGGGTGGGGGTTGGGAGAGTCCACCACAGAAGTTTGGTAGTTAGGTAACAAAGAAACTCAGAAATATATAAGGAGAAAATCTTGTTAATGTAAAAAAACCATTGAAACCTGTAAAGAATTTTTGTGAGTTTATTTGAGCCAAACTCTCGACCTATGCCGGGTAGCAGAACCTCAATGAATTGAGATAGTGCTCCCGAGAATGGCAGGGTTACATCCGTATTTATACATGAAATTCATTGTTGACAGATTTAAGGAGGTGGGATTAAGCGAAGTGGGGAAACCTCTGTGATAGGATAAAAAGTAAAATGATGGACACATACTTAGGTGGGTGCAGGAACAATTAACATGATAAATTAAAGAATCTGCTGCATCTGTCCTGGGCTCAGCACACCTGGTTGTGCCCCAAGGGCTCCATAAAAAGGGAAGTCACAAGTTACCCAGACATCCCAAGGACATGTTATCATAGATGTAAAAACACAGATAGGCTCAGTTACAGTAAAGGTTGACCTTATCTGTGAAGACGTCAACTGCCCACCATAACTGCTTTTAGTTAAGGTTTAATTTCAGACCATCCTTTGTGGTTACTTTAGGTCTGCAAAACTGCCATGCAGGCCTCTCCTGAGCTTGTCAGGTCAGCATGTGGCCCCTTTCGTCCACACATCCCCCTTTTGTTCATAAATCAATCCAAAGGATGCATTTGATGACCAACCTTTTGGTTGGATAATGGAGTCCCACTTTGCTAGGAAGGCTCATTCTTAGGATGTCTCAGTGTCAGCATGTCTTGCTGAACAGGTGGACCACTGGGGATGGGGCAAGACCATAACCTTAGATGGCATTTAAGGTCGAATTATTATTATTTTTTTAAAAAGGGCAGGTAAATGGGAGGCAGTCAAGTCCTATATGTCCTTGTTAAAAGGTTTTCTGGATCATTTCTAATTTTTGAGCCATCATGATCCGAGTCTCTTTGCTGTATGCCTTAAGTTTTGCTTTTCTGCATCTAGTATAACATTTACATATCATGAACACAAAAATCATAAAGGTATTGATTATATCCCAGGGTTTGGAATGAGGAACTTGGTTCGCAAAAGAACAGTTTACAGAAGCAGAACCAAGCATGTCAATTATAGTCTTGGGTCTCAGGGTCACTGAATTGACAGAAACACCTTATCTAGAGCCCTCGGGTCTTGAGACCACTGAGTTGCCAGGAACTCATTAAATTTAGAGTAATTGCACTGCCCTGGCCTTTGGACCACTGAGTCAACTGGAATACATTATCTGTGGTCACTAAAATGACCTAGGATAATTGCACTGTCCTGTTTCCCAGGTACAGAAGAATGTGCTTTCCAAAACCAGCAAGGTAACAATCAATGGGATGGTCATTCAATCGAATGGGATGATGTATACAATTCAGAAAATTAAAATAACTTTTCCACTGTTAAGCAAAGCAAATAGGTACCATACTTCATTCCCCACTGGTTTTATGTACATGAGTCAAATCATGGACTCATCTTTACTAGTTAGGGGATTGTATTACCCCCTAACTACAAGTAGTTTGACCGAATTAATTTTTCTAAATTGCCAGTTTGGCACATTTAATTTTCATTTACTCACAATGAAAGGGCGAGGACTACGCCCTCCATCTTGCCCCAGGGTAAGGGCTACGCCCTCCATCTTACGTTGGCCATGTGCTCCTCGACAAGGCTTCTTCCTGGAAGCCCAAGCCTCTGCTAGCCACACCCAGGACTTCTTTAAACTAACCAATGACAATCAAGGGAATTCGCCATAGATATGACCACATCCTGTGTAACAAGACACCGACTTGCACCTGGCCAATCGGCAGGGCCCACAGTCCTTTCTCCTCCCCTTACTCAACCCCCCTATAAAACCTCTCTCCACACAGAGTTTGACCTCTCTGCCACTTGGCTTGCCGTTGCGTCGGTGAGTGTGGTGGATGGGGAGCTCGAGCTAGCTCGAATAAAGACTCTTTGCTTTTGCATCAGACTTGGTGGGCTCTTGGGGATCTTGAAATCTGGGCATAACAACCCCACTTCTTTTAGGGGAATTCTCTATTCTGTTCCTGCTCTCCTGTCCCCTTGTGCATCTAGCCCCACTTGTCCCTGGACTTTCTCACTGGCTAGAAAAAAAATGTCCTTACAGTTACCAAGTGCCCTAGTGTCACGGTCCCCATCAGTACTGTCCTCACTGAAGTCCAGTTCCCCTTCTGCGGGCGTCAAGCCTCCTCCTGGCCTGCATGGAGCCCAAGATAGGGATCTCACGGGTGAGGCAGCTGGCTGTCGGGATCAAGGCCGTTTTCTGGTGCAGGAGCTGGGAGTGGTGTAGCCAGGTCTGGATGCCATCAGCAGGGCGACAGTGTATAGTCCTTTTCAAGTTGGGGTGAGTCCTGGGGTCGTGAACTTCTTTATCCACACCGAGTCCCCAGGCTGGAAAGGATGTACAGAGTCTGAGGTGGCACTGGCAGGGCATCTCGAACAAGCTTATGGGTGGCTTGTAATTTATGTAAGAGATCACGTCCAAGTAAGGGGTATAGGCATTCTGGCATGATTAGAAACGAATGAGTTACCGTGTTCTTTCTGAAGTCCATAGTCTTCTTTGATGTCCAAGGAAAAAGGCAGTTTGTCCGGTGGCTCCTAGAACTGGTGTCTTCTTAGATGTTACATGCCTGTTAGCTCTGTCAAGACTGAATAAGCTGCTCCAGAATATACCAGGAAACTAACTGGGGGTCCTATTTATCCACAAATACTTTTAAATTTACCCCAGAATTCCAAATTTCAACACAACACAGAAATATCAGAGCAAATCAAAGTCTCTAGTAAACAAACAGAAATTTTGTTGGGTGGGCCGATTCCACCTCTGACAGGGAGCAAGCACCCTTTGGGAAAGGAACCCAGCAGCTGCTTTGGGGCGTTTTGCTATCGGTCAGAGCATTCAGCCTTAAATTAAACATTTTTTTTTTTCCTCGCAGACTTCCACACTTACATGAACAAATAATTATACCTAAGTAGACATACAAATATCAAATAAACATCCACACTTACACCCTTTCAGTGAACAAGTAATTTTACAGTCTTGGGAACTTTGGCAGATAACAGGAACACTGCCCAAGTCCCCTGATGGGGGCCTGAGAAGAACAGATGTGGGGGCCTTTGGCTGGGGGGTATAAAGTCTCCATTCTTCCTCTCTCAGCACTGCTAAGGACAGGATCATTGGAGAGGTCTCTTCACCAGGCAAGGCTGTGCTGAGCCATTTGGGACAAAAGTGGTTTCTGCTTCCATTTTGGCTAACAGGTCTTTGCCCATTAGAGGGACCAGGTCAACTGGCAAATATATAAATTTATGAACCACCTGGTGGCCGCCTAACTGACATCGGCGGGGGCAGCAGAACAGTCTGCAGCTGTGGTCCCGGTAGCTCCAATAATGGTGACTTCCTGTCCTGAGAGGGGAGCTACCTTCTGAGTAACTACCGAGTGCTCTGCCCCTGTATCAACCATAAAGTTCACAGTCTGGCCCCCGGTTTTCATTTAAACCATCGGCTCATGGGGGCCCAGTTCGAAAGAGCCCAGTCTGTCCTAGTCAGAGTCAGCTGTTGCCAGTCCGAGGAGGACTGCCTCAGGCGGCTCTGGCCAATAGCGGCTGGGTGGTTTGGATGGCCTTGCCAGCTTCTTCTGGCCTGCTTCTGCCCTGCTCCTGCCCTGCCTGCCTCTTCACTCCTGCTACTAAACCTTACTCTGTCCCTTCTTACACACGCAGAACTGGACCCAAGGCAGCGAGGTTTGAGCAATTTTAAAATTCCTTAACATACATTTTATCACTCATGTTGCAGGGAGGGACCGGGTTGGCTCCTCCTGAATAAAAGAACTAATCAAAATAAGGCTTATTTTCTAATTTCATTTGTCCCTGGGTGTGGACAACAAATGACACTAATCAGATTGACATAAACGATTTAACCTTTGTTTAGGGAGGCAAATGCAAAGCATTTATTCCCAAGTGTCATTGGTTTAGGGAAGATAGGATTTCTGCTCAGTTTCCCTATTCTACTTATCCCAGCTTACTGGCCTATCATGCATTCAATTTTCTTTCAACATTTCTTTTTCCTTCTTATCACATACATAACCTTTATAAATTTCACTTTCAAGTTAGCCTTCAAATCTTCTTTCTATGTCCTTTAAAAATGCATAACCATGCCTCAGACCTTCCATTAAGTATTTCTCTTTATCTTTCTCCATCACACTAAAGCCGTACATACCAGTTAGTTAGAACTCTCAGCCTTAATTTTTTAGGTGATGTGTAAATAATTAATATTTCTTATATTAGCAATACATTCATATTTAAGAGACACAAACAGAAATTTCATTAGCTAAACAATTTTAAACAACAAAGACATATATTTAAACAATAAAGACAGATAACATTCCCCATTAAAAACTTTGAATCACCATGGTAAGCAATATCAGTTTGTGAGCATACAGGCCTTGTTGACGTCATCTTGGGATATTTGTCTGCCTCCGTGGTCAGCGACTTCTCATCCTCGAAAGGCCTCAGCTGTTTCTCGTCCTTGAAAAAGTCTCTTATCTCCGTTGCAGATGGAGATGGGTATCAGAGATGGGAGTAGATGACCATTCACAGTCAGGTGCCTTTTTCAAATGAGAAATGTGAATCCAGACCTAACTTCTTTAAGTTTAGCTGAATATGGGTGAGCTAGTAATACCTGGTAAGGTCCTCTCCAATGGGGTTGGAGAGAGTCTTTTTATTTGGTGTCTTTTCCAACACACCAAATCTTTTGGTTGTAAGCCATAATCTTTGAAATCTTCGTTGCCTGTGAGTGCACTGTGAAATGAATCTGTTACCAATTTGTTAGTTCCTACAAATGCAGAATGTCTGCTTTTTACTTTTTCTTGTACTTGGGAAACAAAAGATTTAAAAGTCAACAATATTTTAAACAGTCCTAAGAATAATTATCTTCAATTTATTTAGTCCCATAATTATTTTTGTTTATTCTGATTATTTGCCAGTAGTTCTTGAATTCAGTTATTCCTTGAAGTTCAAAAATATGACCTGCTTACAAGCCTGCAATTTAGATTAAGTCAGAGTCCTTTTCATGGAATTTTCTAAACATATACCTACAAATGCATCAGAATAAAGCTGTCCACGAATGAAAAAATTTAAAAGTGGCATGGTTATAGATTTGATAAAAACTTTGCTTTTAATATTCCAAGACAATTTTTTGGTAAGTAATAATCTATGTAAACTGACATGGAGAATATAAAATTTGTATACCTTTAAATGAGGCACATGGCTTATTGCAAGTAGTGTATTCAGCATTGAAAATAATTCATAAACTACCAATCTGTGAAAAGCAAATACCAGAGCATCACTGGCAGATGCCCCTACCAGGATCCTGACTCTTGGCTGCCCAGTCCCGGATGGGACACAGGCTACCCTACCCCATTCAGAGTTTCTTGTTTGAACTTGGCTTTGAATCTCTGCAAGTTTTTTCTGATGTAGATGCCTTAACAACCCAGTGACTCGTCCCTTATTCGTGACTGGAACTCAGGCGCATGGTCTTTCCTGATTGGCTAATTCAAAAGGGAGGGGTTGGCCTTTGCTGTTTCAAGATGGCAGCCTCCAGGGGAGAGGCAAGCCATGTGGCCATCATGGCGGCTGCCAAATCACGCAGCCCAAAGTGGTGGCTATCTACACTGTTCTTTGCAATTAAATTTAAACTGGTTTTTGTATTAAGAATTTCAGTTGAGATCACAGAGTTAATCCTCTTTTTTTAAAAATCAGACCAATAAGCAGCATATTTTGAATTCCTAATTATTTCAGAGAAAGTGAAAATTATTTTCTCAAAAATTTCAATTCTTAGGCATCTAGCTACCACAACTACACAGGTTCTCCCAATTCAATCCGAACCTTAAACTTTTAGCTGGCAAGTCAAATATTTTGCATTTCTTAATCAGTAACATTTTTAAGAATAAACGTCAAAAATATAAGACACAATCAACCAACAGATTCAATTCTACCCTCTAGATTTCGTATGAGGCACACTCAGATCAATATTATGTATTATGTCACTTCAAAATACCTAGACATAAGTTTTTATCATTTGATTCAGTAAACTCCAAGGTCCCAAGTTCCTAGCGGCTCTGGAAAACCACACCTGAGGCTGGCGAACAGGTCTGGTCCAGCCCTTGACTTTAAAACGACTATTTTTCTCTGGGGAAAGTCAAGAAGCAAACTTGTAGCTACATAATTTTTTGAGATTCAAATCCAATTATTATTTTAAGGCATTTACTTTGGCAAAGTTTTGTAACAGAGACAATTTTACTGAATTTTCTTTTGGAGGCTTGTTGATAGAACAAGCCTGCATTGCTTTCCTGGGTAAAATTCGCCATTTTCTTTAGGAAATAATCAGTCTTGGGTTTTATTCTGTACACTTGTGAAGAGACTCCAGTTCAAAACTCTATCTAAATGTCCAAAAACAGGACAATTGCGCGCATTAGTTTTAAACCAGCTTTTCTCTTTACATGTGAATAGAAACCCCAGATGCATTTCTAAACTCTGCAAAACTTTTCAATTATGAGATGACTTTAAATTAGAATACTGGGGAGGAGGTGTCCATATTGGATTGCCATGTGTTCCCTTCTCTCTTTCCCCACACCCGGCTTTGGGGAAGTTTCAGCAAATGACTCAAATGGTGTATTTTTCCCAAAGTCATGATTAATAGAAAGAGATTTTAAATTTTTTCCTATTTCATTACAACAAAGACACAAAAACATCAAGGTGCACAGAACACACTAGAAGTTTACACCAGAGAATGTCCAGCATTAGAAACTACCAAAGCAGTGTCTTTTGTCCCTGGTTCAGAAACTTCCCCTTCTAGAATTTCAGTATATTCCCAATGGACTATTCAAAAAACAAACAAACAATGAGCTAAAGGAAAAACAAAGTGTACACATTAATTAACTTCAGAATAATTCTGAGACAGTCTTTAAAATTTTATTAATTTCCATTTTATTAGAATAAATTTTTTCTATGCTTTTCTCTAGATGCTTCCAATTTCCAAATCAAGATATGCTTCCCATGTACTCATCCAGTTTAATTTCAGAGCTGGCATTTTCTAATTTTTTGTGCATGCAAAATATTAACATAGGTACCCCAAACAAACTGCATTTTAGCCATTTCTCAGTTAATATTTTCTAATTAAATCTTCCCATTTTTTTGTAAAGTACTTGCAAGTAAAGGCTTCCTATCAGGAGTATTAAATGAGGGCTGGGGTCACAGGAGCTTCTGGCCTTGGAGGCACAATTTCCCATGTTAATTTTTTTATTATTGAATATCTGGAGAGTCTGAACAAATGTTCTAGGGGTGTTATGTAGTGGATTGCAAAATGTGCTGCTTATGGGTTGAGCTCCATGAGGCTGTCATCCCTCATGTCGCAATTCAACCCTCTTATGTGTCTCAGTTTCTCTCCTGGCTGTCTAAAACAGCCAGAAGGGCTCGGGGCTCTGGCTTACCAGGCCTTAGGGGTGCTCCCCTGGAAGAGCCAGTCAGTTAATTACAGTTAAGTTGGAATTTCCCTGTGGGGCTCCTGCACGTCATGAGGTATAACCTCTGACACCTCCACAAAGGTTCTTAGTCGCCTAAGAACACCCGAGAACCGGGCAGAAGGGAGGATGTGTCCCTTTATCTTCAGAGCTGTCAGCTCTCATTTATACAAGTGAAGGTTTTCTTTTTTGGTCAGACTCTCAGAAAGCTATTCCAATTAAAGAGTCGAAATCAAAACCAGCCACCCATATTTTCCTCCATTCCTGCCTTAGCCTGGGTTCTGTCAACCCTTAACCTGGGGTCTTTATCAACCCTGGTTCCACCTCGAGGATTTTAAACAGCTCAAATAAAGTCCGATCTTCAACCAAAGGAAGGGAAGGTTCTGGATCCAAGAGAAAAACTCACCCATGTTCACCCAATGGGTGGAGAACTGGCGGGCTCAATGGGCCCTTTGCTGGATCCTAGCACCGAGTCAAAGTCCAAGGGATGGTCCTGGGTGAGCTTCTTTGGAATCCTGCCGACTACGCCAATTAATGTTAATGTAAAAAAACCATTGAAACCTGTAAAGAATTTTTGTGAGTTTATTTGAGCCAAACTGTTGACATATGCCGGGAAGCAGAACCTCAACGAATTGAGATAGTGCTCCGGAGAATGGCGGGGTTACATTTGTATTTATACATTGCAATCAAAGGAGGGACATAGGTGAGTTACATGAAATTCATTGGTGATAGATTAAGGAGGTGGGATTAAGCGAAGCGGGGAAACCTCTGTGATAAGATAAAAAGTAAAATGATGGACACATATTTAGGTCGGTGCAGGAACAATTAACATGATAAATGAAAGAATCCGTCCTGGGTCCAGCACACCTGGCTGTGCCCTAGGGGCTCCAGATACAGGGAAATCACAAGTTATCCAGACATTTCAAGGGTATGTTATCATAGATGCAAAAAGACAGATAGGCTTAGTTAAGGTAAAGGTTGACCTTATCAGTGAAGATATCGGCTTAGGATGTAACTGCCCACCATAACTGCTTTTAGTTAAGGTTTAATTTCAGACCATCCTTTGTGGTTATTTTAGGTCTCCAAGTCTGCAAAACTGCCATGCAGGCCTCTCCTGAGCTTGTCAGGTCAGCATGTGGCCCCTTTCATCCACAGTAATGACCCAGTGAACCTGAAACAAGGCCTCAACACAACCAGCCTCACTGCCTTGATTGGTGGTGGGCAGGTCCTGCCCAGCTATGTGGGTAAGTAGTGCCTATTCCCCCCACCACACCCACCCCTTCACCAATGAGCACTCAGCCTGCCTCCCTCCTTCACAAGCTGAATGCACAACCCACCCTGCCCCCTTGAGGGGTGGTGTGCCTTGCCTGCCAGATGCACATATCTACTGCCGCGTCTAGGCACACCCAACAGGAACCCCAGGAGAACTGGCCTCACCATCTTAATACAGGGCCACTGTGACCCAACGCCCCCAGAAACACGGACCTGTCATCGCTACCCATTGAGCCTGACCTGGTGGCCCTGAACAACCAGCCCCACGACCTTGCAAGTACCCCACTCTAGTTTACATTTTCTCCTTGTAACCGCATTTCAATATTTTAATTTGTTCCCCTACTTATTTTAAGTTGCACAAAATATTAACATTCCGTAGGTTATTCAACTTTTAACATTCATACAAACATACTCCTATCTGCATCTAACATAATATTGCTCTGCATTTAACATTCACCTTATTTTTATTCCCCACATTTGGCATTTTCCTTAATTTTTACTGTAGTTAATATTTTGTGTCTGTCTAAGCAGAAAGCAACTTCATTCATTCATTAACTCACATATGGGATTATCCTCTCATGATACTAGTTTATTAGTAACTCAAGAAATATGAATACTAGCATTTTCAAAATGAAAAAAAAACCAAAACTTTCCATCTAATAAAAATTAAAAAGCTGTCAAAATATGGTTATAGGTGAGTTTCTTTGTTACCTAACTACCAAACTTCTGTGGTGGACTCTCCCAACCCCCACCCCCTGGAGAGTCAGTTAGATGGTTACTTTAGATTGTATCTAATGTCCATCCTGGATGGTGCCAGTGACCTCCCTCTAGTTAAGCTGTTACATCCTTGGTTTAGGCCCTTGTAAATTGGGAGTATTTAGGTAAGTGGCTCCTTCGGGACCAGATAATTAAGGAAGGGGTAGTGACTTCAGGAATGTGGATTAGGGACATTGATTACTTAGGTACAGAGTCCACTGCTAGTCTCCTGCATTCTTTCACAAATGGAGTTAATTATCTGCTAGCAAGAGAGTGCAGTAGAAAGCAGGGCACTGGAACAAATTCAGATTGCTAGCCCCAAAAATGTCTTATGCTCCCCATCACAAGTGGCATAGCCAGGGCTCAGAGAGGTTAGGGCGCTCACCCTAGGCAGCGCAGCAGGCCAGCGCCGCCACTCTCCAGAGCCAAGGCAAGGGATTCGGGATTCAGGCTTCACTCAAAAACAGAAGGTGTGCAGGGACCTGGGAGGGAACGCCTCCAGGTCCTCCTCTCTCTGTCTGGTCTCGGATCCTTAGGATCCTTAGCCCTCGGTGACCTTGGCCCTGCGTACTCAGTCCATTGCCAGCCACATCCTTCCAGCCCTTTCCCTGAGGCCAGTTCAGCCATGTCTATG